>NC_068278.1:60868773-60873773 GCF_025860055.1 Xyrauchen texanus | reverse complement strand
CAAGAGCAGTGAGAGATGCAAGAGCAGTGAGAGATGCAGTGAGAGATGCAAGAGCAGTGAGAGATGCAAGAGCAGTGAGAGATGCAAGAGCAGTGAGAGATGCAGTGAGAGATGCAAGAGCAGTGAGAGGAGCAGTGAGAGATGCAGGAGCAGTGAGAGATGCAGTGAGAGATGCAAGAGCAGTGAGAGTTGCAGGAGCAGTGAGAGATGCAAGAGCAGTGAGAGGTGCAGGAGCAGTGGGAGGAGCAGTGAGAGATGCAAGAGCAGTGAGAGATGCAGTGAGAGATGCAAGAGCAGTGAGAGGAGCAGTGAGAGATGCAGGAGCAGTGAGAGATGCAGTGAGAGATGCAAGAGCAGTGAGAGGAGCAGTGAGAGATGCAAGAGCAGTGAGATGAGCAGTGAGAGATGCAAGAGCAGTGAGAGGTGCAGGAGCAGTGAGAGATGCAGTGAGAGGAGCAGGAGCAGTGAGAGGTGCAGTGAGAGGTGCAGTGAGAGATGCAGTGAGAGGAGCAGTGAGAGGAGCAGGAGCAGTGAGAGGAGCATTGAGAGGTGCAGTGAGAGATGCAGTGAGAGGAGCAGTGAGAGGAGCAGGAGCAGTGAGAGATGCAGTGAGAGGTGCAGGAGCAGTGAGAGATGCAGTGAGAGGTGCAGGAGCAGTGAGAGGTGCAGAAGCAGTGACAGATGCAGTGAGAGGTGCAGTGAGAGATGCAGTAAGAGATGCAGTGAGAGATGCAGTGAGAGATGCAGTGAGAGGAGCAGGAGAAGTGAGAGATGCAGTGAGAGGTGTAGGAGCAGTGAGAGATGCAGTGAGAGGAGCAGGAGCAGGAGCAGTGAGAGATGCAGTGAGAGATGCAGTGAGAGATGCAGTGAGAGGAGCAGTGAGAGGAGCAGGAGCAGTGAGAGATGCAGTGAGAGGTGCAGGAGCAGTGAGAGATGCAGTGAGAGGTGCAGAAGCAGTGAGAGATGCAGTGAGAGATGCAGTGAGAGGTGCAGTGAGAGGAGCAGTGAGAGGAGCAGGAGCAGTGAGAAATGCAGTGAGAGATGCAGGAGCAGGGTTAGGGTTAGGGTTAGGGTTAGAGATAACCCTAACCTAACCCAGGAGCAGTGAGAGACGCAGTGAGAGATGCAGTGAGTGGTGCAGTGAGAGATGCAGTGAGAGGTGCAGGAGCAGTGAGAGATGCAGTGAGAGGTGCAGGAGCAGTGAGAGGAGCAGGGGCAGTGAGAGATGCAGTGAGAGGTGCAGGAGCAGTGAGAGGAGCAGTGAGAGATGCAAGAGCAGTGAGAGTTGCAGGAGCAGTGAGAGATGCAAGAGCAGTGAGAGATGCAAGAGCAGTGAGAGTTGCAGGAGCAGTGAGAGATGCAAGAGCAGTGAGAGGTGCAGGAGCAGTGAGAGGAGCAGTGAGAGATGCAAGAGCAGTGAGAGGTGCAGGAGCAGTGAGAGGAGCAGTGAGAGATGCAAGAGCAGTGAGAGATGCAGTGAGAGATGCAAGAGCAGTGAGAGGAGCAGTGAGAGATGCAGGAGCAGTGAGAGATGCAGTGAGAGATGCAAGAGCAGTGAGAGTTGCAGGAGCAGTGAGAGTTGCAGGAGCAGTAAGAGATACAAGAGCAGTGAGAGATGCAAGAGCAGTGAGAGGTGCAGGAGCAGTGAGAGGAGCAGTGAGAGATGCAAGAGCAGTGAGAGGTGCAGGAGCAGTGAGAGGAGCAGTGAGAGATGCAAGAGCAGTGAGAGATGCAGTGAGAGATGCAAGAGCAGTGAGAGGAGCAGTGAGAGATGCAGGAGCAGTGAGAGATGCAGTGAGAGATGCAAGAGCAGTGAGAGTTGCAGGAGCAGTGAGAGATGCAAGAGCAGTGAGAGGTGCAGGAGCAGTGAGAGGAGCAGTGAGAGATGCAAGAGCAGTGAGAGATGCAGTGAGAGATGCAAGAGCAGTGAGAGGAGCAGTGAGAGATGCAGGAGCAGTGAGAGATGCAGTGAGAGGTGCAGGAGCAGTGAGAGATGCAGTGAGAGGTGCAGAAGCAGTGAGAGATGCAGTGAGAGATGCAGTGAGAGGTGCAGTGAGAGGAGCAGTGAGAGGAGCAGGAGCAGTGAGAGATGCAGTGAGAGATGCAGGAGCAGGGTTAGGGTTAGGGTTAGAGATAACCCTAACCTAACCCAAGAGCAGTGAGAGATGCAGTGAGAGGAGCAGTGAGAAATGCAGTGAGTGGTGCAGTGAGAGGAGCAGTGAGAGATGCAGTGAGAGGTGCAGGAGCAGTGAGAGATGCAGTGAGAGGTGCAGGAGCAGTGAGAGGAGCAGGGGCAGTGAGAGATGCAGTGAGAGGTGCAGGAGCAGTGAGAGGTGCAGGAGCAGTGAGAGGAGCAGTGAGAGGTGCAGGAGCAGTGAGAGGATCAGGAGCAGTGAGAGATGCAGAAGCAGTGAGAGATGCAGTGAGAGGTGCAGGAGCAGTGAGAGGAGCAGTGAGAGATGCAAGAGCAGTGAGAGTTGCAGGAGCAGTGAGAGATACAAGAGCAGTGAGAGATGCAAGAGCAGTGAGAGTTGCAGGAGTAGTGAGAGATGCAAGAGCAGTGAGAGGTGCAGGAGCAGTGAGAGGAGCAGTGAGAGATGCAAGAGCAGTGAGAGATGCAGTGAGAGATGCAAGAGCAGTGAGAGATGCAGTGAGAGGTGCAGAAGCAGTGAGAGATGCAGTGAGAGATGCAGTGAGAGGAGCAGTGAGAGGAGCAGGAGCAGTGAGAGATGCAGTGAGAGATGCAGGAGCAGGGTTAGGGTTAGAGATAACCCTAACCTAACCCAAGAGCAGTGAGAGATGCAGTGAGAGGAGCAGTGATAAATGCAGTGAGAGATGCAGTGAGTGGTGCAGTGAGAGGAGCAGTGAGAGATGCAGTGAGAGGTGCAGGAGCAGTGAGAGATGCAGTGAGAGGTGCAGGAGCAGTGAGAGGAGCAGTGAGAGATGCAAGAGCAGTGAGAGGTGCAGGAGCAGTGAGAGGAGCAGTGAGAGATGCAAGAGCAGTGAGAGATGCAAGAGCAGTGAGAGATGCAGTGAGAGATGTAAGAGCAGTGTGAGAAGCAGTGAGAGATGCAGGAGCAGTGAGAGATGCAAGAGCAGTGAGAGGAGCAGTGAGAGATGCAAGAGCAGTGAGAGTTGCAGGAGCAGTGAGAGATGCAAGAGCAGTGAGAGGTGCAGGAGCAGTGAGAGGAGCAGTGAGAGATGCAAGAGCAGTGAGAGATGCAGTGAGAGATGCAAGAGCAGTGAGAGAAGCAGTGAGAGATGCAGGAGCATTGAGAGATGCAAGAGCAGTGAGAGGAGCAGTGAGAGATGCAAGAGCAGTGAGAGGTGCAGGAGCAGTGAGAGATGCAGTGAGAGGAGCAGGAGCAGTGAGAGGTGTTGTGAGAGGTGCAGTGAGAGATGCAGTGAGAGGAGCAGTGAGAGGAGAAGGAGCAGTGAGAGATGCAGTGAGAGGTGCAGGAGCAGTGAGAAATGCAGTGAGAGGTGCAGGAGCTGTGAGAGGAGCAGTGAGAGGTGCAGGAGCAGTGAGAGGAGCAGTGAGAGGTGCAGGAGCAGTGAGAGGTGCAGAAGCAGTGAGAGATGCAGTGAAAGGTGCAGTGAGAGGTGCAGTAAGAGATGCAGTGAGAGATGCAGTGAGAGGAGCAGTGAGAGATGCAGTGAGAGGTGCAGGAGCAGTGAGAGATGCAGTGAGAAGTGCAGAAGCAGTGAGAGATGCAGTGAGAGATGCAGTGAGAGGTGCAGTGAGAGGAGCAGTGAGAGGAGCAGGAGCAGTGAGAGATGCAGTGAGAGATGCAGGAGCAGGGTTAGGGTTAGGGTTAGGGTTAGAGATAACCCTAACCTAACCCAGGAGCAGTGAGAGATGCAGTGAGAGATGCAGGAGCAGTGAGAGATGCAGTGAGAGGAGCAGTGAGAAATGCAGTGAGAGATGCAGTGAATGGTGCAGTGAGAGGAGCAGTGAGAGATGCAGTGAGAGGTGCAGGAGCAGTGAGAGATGCAGTGAGAGGTGCAGGAGCAGTGAGAGGAGCAGGGGCAGTGAGAGATGCAGTGAGAGGTGCAGGAGCAGTGAGAGGTGCAGGAGCAGTGAGAGATGCAGTGAGAGGTGCAGGAGCAGTGAGAGGAGCAGAGGCAGTGAGAGATGCAGTGAGAGATGCAGTGAGAGGTGCAGGAGCAGTGAGAGATGCAGTGAGAGGATCAGGAGCAGTGAGAGATTCAGTGAGAGGTGCAGGAGCAGTGAGAGGTGCAGTGAGAGGATCAGGAGCAGTGAGAGATGCAGTGAGAGGTGCAGGAGCAGTGAGAGATGCAGTGAGAGGTGCAGGAGCAGTGAGAGATGCAGTAATTTAGTGCTTTTTTTAGTCCCCCCCTTTTATCTGGGCTTTATGCTGTTGTTTTTTTGTTCAGAATGCTCTTGTGTGTTTCATGGATATTTTGTTCACTGTAAGCACTACTGTAAAACGTTTTCTGTTCTATCATACCGTGTTTCTACTGTACCTCCTGTAGTTTAACAGTAAAGGAAAAAAAACTGATTTGCTTTTCACTGGAATGCTTTTGAATGTGAACATTACTGTTTATGTGGACATACAGTTCCCAACCAAGAAATTTTTTTGTAATGTCAACAATTGTGTTTTGTAGGTGTGAGTCTGTGTTAAGAGTTTAGAAAATGTATTTGAAGTATGGGTACGCGCTTGTTAGCGATTGATAAAAACTGTAATATCGATACAATATGACAAAAACATGATGTGATTTTTTTAGTGAACACTAGTTTATAAATTATATTGAAATATAAAAAGTAAAAACAGTTTTAGTTCTGATAGATTGTGACTTTCAGAAACTTTATTTCAATGACTTCTGTGTGTTTCTCCATTTCATTTTCATTGGATTCTTTCTTTTGGAGGGAAATGTTTGCCTGTGTGTTCATGGTTGTCATGGATACCAGCACTCCTAGCTTTATGAAATGACAAAATGGTTATTAAGTTACATAACTTCATTCTACGTCCACTAAT
>NC_068278.1:60825076-60835076 GCF_025860055.1 Xyrauchen texanus | reverse complement strand
ATTAGGAAGGAACAGTACTTTTACTCGAGTAGTTTTTAAGACAGGCACTTTTATTCTACTCATACTATATTTATGTGGAAGTAACAGTACTTTTACTTGAGTATTTTTAAGACAGGTACTTTTATTATACTCACACTACATTTTAGGTACTTTTATTCTACTTCCACTACATTTATTAGGAAGTTACAGTACTTTTACTTGAGTAGTTTTTAAGACAGGCACTATTATTCTACTCACACTACATTTATTAGGAAGGAACAGTACTTTTACTCGAGTAGTTTTAAGACAGGTACTTTTATTCTACTCACACTACATTTATTAGGAAGTAACAGTACTTTAACTTGAGTAGTTTTAATACAGGTACTTTTATTCTACTCACACTACATTTATTAGGAAGTAACAGTACTTTAAATTGAGTAGTTTTAAGACAGGTACTTTTATTCTACTCACACTACATTTATTAGGAAGGAACAGTACTTTTACTCGAGTAGTTTTTAAGACAGGTACTTTTATTCTACTCATAGTATATTTATGTGGAAGTAACAGTACTTTTACTTGAGTATTTTTAAGGCAGGTACTTTTATTCTACTCACACTACATTTATTAGGAAGTAACAGTACATTTACTCGAATAGTTTTAAAGACAGACACTTTTATTCTACTCACACTACATTTATTAGGAAGGAACAGTACTTTTACTCGAGTAGTTTTTAAGACAGGCACTTTTATTCTACTCATACTATATTTATGTGGAAGTAACAGTACTTTTACTTGAGTATTTTTAAGGCAGGTACTTTTATTCTACTCACACTACATTTATTAGGAAGTAACAGTACATTTACTCGAGTAGTTTTAAAGACAGACACTTTTATTCTACTCACACTACATTTATTAGGAAGGAACAGTACTTTTACTCGAGTAGTTTTTAAGACAGGCACTTTTATTCTACTCATACTATATTTATGTGGAAGTAACAGTACTTTTACTTGAGTAGTTTTAAGACAGGTACTTTTATTATACTCACACTACATTTTAGGTACTTTTATTCTACTTCCACTACATGTATTAGGAAGTTACAGTACTTTTACTTGAGTAGTTTTTAAGACAGGCACTATTATTCTACTCACACTACATATATTAGGAAGTAGTCAATACTTTTACTTGAGTAGTTTTAAAGACAGGTACTTTTATTCTGTACTTTTATATCGTTTTAAATCAGCTTCACGTAAACCCATACTGTAATGTCTTAACCTCGTCAGGTTTTGTGTGTATCAGTATCTGTGCTGGCACTTATTGGCTGATTTTCTTTATTATTCGGTCATTCATTTAAAAAATTGAGTTTTATAATGAAATAAATGAATATGGTGGCACAATTATATTTTTGTCTACAAAACTAATTTCAAACATTTAATCATACTTTCAGATTAAAAGATCTTCAGTCAAGAGTTTCTAGTGTGTATAAACATTTCAATGTAACTTGTGCAATTAAATAAAATACTGCATGTTATTGCACCTGATTTGTTCTTTTACTGCGGACGGTGGCGCATTTCCATTTATATTTCTAAGTAGGAAAACAATTTCACTGTACACAGAAAAACACATAATAGTACACAAATAAAACAAAAACTTAATTTGGTTTCTCACCAGATGTAGTTTGGTTGGCATTTCTCCCAAACACAAACTCCGCTGTGGTCAGCGCCATGTTGTTTAGTCACATGACTTTAACCCTTTACTGACAGCACAGAGTCTCTGAACTGAGATCAGTCGGTTTAAATTAAGTTAAATTATGCGTTGCGTATAGCAAAGCCAAAATACAACATCCACACATGTGTGCACGCGAGGTTAAATGTGTTAAAGTTACATTTTATTGCATTGTACATGTGTTTATGTGGCATTTACAAGCTTCAGGAAGTCTTTCCATTGTGTTTTTTCTTCCAGTTTGTGGTATTTTTCTAGATAAAATGTGTCATTGTTTTGTCTGTCAGTTTTTAATGTTAATAAAGTGTGAGATCAGTGTTTATCAAGACCTCAGCACACCGTCAGATCACTTTAATGACTCTTCATTTATTGAATGTTTTCTGACATTATTTGAAATTTGTGTCCAGCGTCTCTGGAGAGTTTTACATCAATATGTGACGTCAGTCGCTCTGATTGTCCAACTGCACTAATACAATGTGTCTCTGTGTGAATGCTGGCGAGCAGATGTTGCCGTGTTTGTGAGGAAACTATAGCAACAGCACAACAAATATTACCATCAAACCGCTCAGGGGGAAATGTGCACGCATTCTGTCTCACTCTCAATCCAGCCTTTCTGTTCAGTGAGACACCATCTCAATCTGTCTGTCTCTCTTAGAGGTGGACAGGCCATCGAGAGAACCGGGTGGGATGCAGAATGAACTGATAGTGAACACCTCCTGAAAAAGACAATCCAGAATTAAGAACTTAATCTCAGTTTGACAAGCTCAGTCACATTCATGATCCGTGCTCATCTCATTCTGCTGTCGTCGGATGTGTATCAGCAGCTTATTCAAATCTCACATGAGCTCTGAAAATCAAAGCTGGCCGGGAAATGCCGGATGGATTCGCTGTGTTGTTTTCATTAAACAGACGTTAATGACGGCAGTACCGTCCTGTTGAGTGAACGCAGTCCTACACCTGAAGATCTGAACACAGTTTATGAGTAATCAAACTCACAATTATACACAAACATAATCTGACTGAACGAATAAACACACAAACAATGTGTTCAATGGTTTAGACAGCAGTGGTTCCCTTCATAGTGTCCGTCCATGAACACATTGTTGTTCCGTGTTGATCTGAAAGAGAGGACGGCCGTTTGCACACTGTTAAAAATGTTCTTGTTAACAAACAGTAAAGAACTGGCAGCAGCATGTTACTGTAAAATGAACGTTGTCTTGCTGTTGCTGAACTGAACATCTAGTTCCCCGTCTGTCGCTCACTTCGACAGTTGATTTCTCCCCACCTCTGATGGTCATAAAAGCTGCCTTAACTGCCTGGGCTGTGAATACACGCAGGCAGCGTTTTATGAATGTTGTATGTTCTCACGGCTACTTGATTGGTTCTGCGGACATGTGCGCCACTCACAGCCCCAAGTTCCTTTCTTCCCAGACATGCATGACAAGTTGAGTAAGCCGTTGGCTTCCTCGCTCCTCCGCTGTCACTACCCTCGCGGTGGAGTGGTCCCAGTCCGCTTCTGCCCTGCATGCCATGGCCCCTCCTCAAGTCAAGTCAAGTCAAGTGGTTTTTATTGTCATTTCAACCATATACAGTTAGTACAGTACACAGCAAAACGAGACAACGTTCCTCCAGGACCATGGTGCTACATACAAAACAACAAAGGACCAACATAGGACCACATGAGACTACACAACGAAATAAAATACCTATATAAACTACCTATATATACCTATATAAAGTGCACGTGCAAACATGTGCAAAAAGTACGGGACAGTACAACAAATTACTGACAATGAACAGGACAATAGACAGTGCAGCGCCGACCAGTACTCAGTAGTGCAAAAAGATGACAGTTTCTAAAAATGTAAACATAACATACTATGAGATAGTGTTCTATGCACATAGCAGTTATTGAGGTAGCAGACAGTTATAAAGTGACAGTTATTAAAGTGCAACTCAGGACACGTGTGTGTCAAACCAGTCTCTGAGTATTGAGGAGTCTGATGGCTTGGGGATGAAGCTGTTACACAGTCTGGCCGTGAGGGCCCGAATGCTTCGGTACCTCTTGCCAGACGGGAGGAGGGTAAAGAGTTTGTGTGAGGGGTGTGTGGGGTCAGTCCACAATGCTGGTTGCTTTCATGGATACAGTGTTTTTTGTAAATGTCTTTGATGGAGGGAAGAGAGACCCCGATGATCTTCTCAGCTGTCCTCACTATCCTCTGCAGGGCTTTGCGGTCCGAAACGGTGCAAGTCCCAAACCAGGCAGTGATGCAGCTGCTCAGGATGCTCTCAATAGTCCCTCTATAGAATGTAGTGAGGATGGGGGTTGGGAGATGTGCTTTCCTCAGCCTTCGAAGAAAGTAGAGACGCTGCTGGGCTTTCTTGGTGATAGAGCTGGTGTTGAGGGACCAGGTGAGGTTCTCCGCCAGGTGAACACCAAGAAATTTGGTGCTCTTGACGATCTCCACAGAGGAGCCGTCGATGTTCAGCCTCTCCTAAAGTCAACAACCATCTCTTTTGTTTTGTCGACATTCAGGGACAGGTTGTTGGCTCTACACCAGTTCGTCAGCCGCTGCACCTCCTCTCTGTATGCTGACTCGTTGTTCTTGCTGATGAGACCCACCACGGTCATGTCATCGGCGAACTTGATGATGTGATTCGAGCTGTGCATTGCTGCACAGTCGTGAGTCAGCAGAGTGAACAGCAGTGGACTGAGCACACAGCCCTGGGGGGCCCCAGTGCTCAGTGTGGTGGTGGTGGAGATGCTGTTCCCGATCCGGACTGACTGAGGTCTCCCAGTCAGGAAGTCCAGGATCCAGTTGCAGAGGGAGGTGTCCAGGCCCAGCAGGTTCAGCTTTCCAATCAGGTGCTGGGGAATGATTGTGTTGAATGCTGAGCTGAAATCTATGAACAGCATTCGAACGTATGAGTCCTTATTGTCTAGGTGGGTGAGGGCCAGATGGAGGGTTGTGGTGATGGCATCGTCCGTTGAACGGTTTGAACGATACGCCAAACTGCAGTGGGTCTAGTGAGGGGGCAGCTGGGTCTTAATCTGCCTCATGACGAGCCTCTCGAAGCACTTCATGATGATGGGTGTAAGTGCGACGGGATGGTAGTCATTGAGGCAGGACACTGAAGACTTCTTTGGCATGGGGATGATGGTGGTGGCCTTGAAGCACGTTGGAACAACGGCGCTGCTCAGAGAGATGTTGAAGATGTCGGTAAGAACATCTGCTAGCTGGTCTGCACATCCTCTGAGCACTCTGCCAGGAATGTTGTCTGGTCCAGCAGCCTTCCGTGGGTTGACTCTACGTAGAGTTTTCCTCACATCTGCCGTGGTAAGACAGAGCACCTGGTCGTTGGGAGGAGGGGTGGACTTCCTCGCCATCACGTCGTTCTGCACTTCAAACCGAGCGTAGAAGTCGTTCAGCGCGATCTGGAAGGGAGGCATCTTTGTCACAGGCAACTGATGTTGTCCTGTAGTTGGTGATGGCCTGGATGCCCTGCCACATGCGCGCATGTCACCGCTGTCCTGGATGTGACTGTGGATTCTCTGGGCGTGTGCGCTTTGCCTCTCTGATTGCCCGTGACAGTTTGGCCCTAGCTGTTCTTAGGGCTGCCTTATCGCCTGCTCTGAAGGCGGAGTCTCGGACCTCAGCAGCGTGCGCACCTCCGCAGTCATCCACGGCTTCTGGTTGGAGCGTGTGGTGATGGTCTTGGAGAAAGTGACATCATCAATGCACTTGCTGATGTAGCTGGTCACTGATGCTGTGTATTCCTCCAAGTTGGTAGAATCGCCATATGTTGCAGCCTCCCTGAACATGTGCCAGTCAGTACACTCAAAACAGTCCTGAAGAGCAGAGATGGCTCCTGCTGGCCAGGTTTTCACCTGCTTCTGAAGCGGTTTTGTGCGTCTGACGAGCCGGTCTGTATGCTGGAATTAACATAACAGAGATGTGGTCTGAGTAGCCGAGGTGGGGGCGGGGCTCCGCCCGGCACGCGCCTGGGATGTTTGTGTAAACAAGATCAAGCGCGTTCAGCCCTCTCGTTGCAAAGTCCACATACTGATGGAATTTAGGGAGCACTGTCTTGAGATTTGCATGGTTGAAATCTCCGGCGACAATAAACAGTCCGTCGGGGTGAGCGTTCTGCAGTTCAGCTCATAGCCCCATACAGTTCACAGAGCGCTTCCTTAGCGTTAGCGCTGGGGAATGTAAACTCGGTTATGCAAACAGTGGTGAATTCCGTGGTAGATAAAAAGGTCTGCATCTAACAGTCACAAGCTCCAACAGCGATGAACAGTAACTAGAGACTAGCATAGAGTTCTTGCACCATTCCGTGTTGATGTAAACACACAAGCCACCACCACGAGTCTTACCGCGAGAGAGCTGTATTTCTGTCGGCACGAAACGAGGCGAGCCCGTCTAGCTGAATGGCGGCATCCGGAACTCTGTCGCTGAGCCACGTCTCCGTGAAAACAAAGACGCAGCAGTCTCTAAACTCACGCTGCGTAGCCTGCTGGAGTCGGATATAGTCCAGTTTATTGTCCAGGGAGCAAACATTTGAGAGCAGGATAGACGGGAGAGCCGGCCGGCTAGGGTTTGTTTTAGCCTAGCATGGACCCCGCCCTCTTTCCGCGCTTCCGCTTTCGCACACCGCTACGACGTCCTCTCCCCCGGCCACCGGCATCAGGCGACGCCGAGGGCTGGAGGCCTGGTCTCGGCAGCAAGCCGAGTACGCGTAGCGCCTCCTGCAGGTCATCATGCAGCTTGGTTTTTGCATGAGTCTTATATTTGAGTAGTGTCTGGCGATGGTAGACACGAACACTGGTTGCTCCGATGTCCATGTGTTGCAAAAGTCGGGCTTTTTTAACAAAAATAGCACCATTGTGGATCCGGAGTGGCCGCTGCGTGCTACCGCGCCGCCATCTTGGCCTGCAACCAACACCAGGCCAATGCACTTCAAAACTTGCACTTGGGATGTCCTGTTCTTGATGTGCTGCAGGAACTGCACTCAATGACCGACCGCGCCCCCCAGGCCACGAAGGTCAGAAGCACTGTCACTCGAACGGGTGATGGCCACCCTTGTGGTCCAGAAACGTAATCTATGGACTGGACCTGGTCGAAATACGGGAGGTAGACAAAGCATGCTTTCTCAAATGCCCCTGTCTCACAGCTCCGTCCATTCGGCGGCACCATTGACGACTCCACCCAGCAGTCCTCAGCTGTGAGGAAGCAGACAGAGGCATCCTGCCCCTCTGCAAACCTGCTGCCAGGGGCCATGCCCCGTCTGCTCACCGAGGGCGTCCTCCTGCGGCTTAAAAAAAACTGTGATGCTCCACCTCAACCAAGAATGTGCCCCTCTGTCTCATGGAACCCTTTGAGGACCCAGAAGGCTCCCAAGCACCTGAGACGGACGACCCAGAGATGTTCGAGATGTTTGCTCCGCAGTTGGTAAACAGACCACTCTGTCCCCCGGTGGAGGGCCGGGAATAGAACCTTCAGTTAAAGGTATTTTTGCAAGTTTTTCACTAATAGAGCAATTTCCTCTTTCTGGGTCACCTGGCCCGCAAATGCCATTCTCACAGCACTCTGTCGCCACACCTCAACAGTCCTGGCACGCTGAAAGGGGAACCTCCGCCCTCAGCCCCACGACTGTTCCCCGGCAGGCCGGTTCGGACGAGTCCAGAGGACACCGCTACAGGACCTCCTCCTCAGTCACTAACCCTAACCCTGCCGGGTGTGCGGAGCAAGGTAAGTGCTTCGAGTCTTTTCTCAGCACTAAAGCCTCGGGACGCGTCCGCGCCTCCCGACGCCATATTACCTGCTCCGCCCCGCTGCGAAGCCCTGCCAGGTACGTAAACACTCACACACTCACTCACACACACATACACACACACACACATGTTGTGTTTCCATGTTTTATGGGGACTTTCCATAGACATAATGGTTTTTATACTGTACAAACTTTATATTCTATCCCCTAAACCTAACCCTACCCCTAAACCTAACCCTCACAGAAAACTTTCTGCATTTTTACATTTTCAAAAAACATAATTTAGTATGATTTATAAGCTGTTTTCCTCATGGGGACCGACAAAATGTCCCCACAAGGTCAAGAATTTCGGGTTTTACTATCCTTATGGGGAAATTTGGTCCCCACAAAGTGATAAATACACGCTCACACATACACACACACACACACACACACACACACACTCACACACTCACACACACACACTCACACACACAAACACACACACTCACTCACACACACACACACACACACACACACTCACACACTCATACACACAAACACACACACACACTCACACACACACTCACACACACACACTCACACACACAAACACACACACTCACTCACACACACACACACACACACACACAATCACACAAACACACACACACACTCACACACACACACTCACACACACACACACACTCACATACACACATACACACACACACACACACACACACTCAAGTCAAGTCAAGTCAAGTCAAGTGGTTTTTATTGTCGTTTCAACCATATACAGTTAGTACAGTACACAGCAAAACGAGACAACGTTCCTCCAGGACCATGGTGCTACATAAAAACAACAAAGGACCAACATAGGACCACATGAGACTACACAACGAAATAAAATACCTATATAAACTACCTATATATACCTATATAAAGTGCGTGCAAACATGTGCAAAAAGTACAGGACAGTACAACAAATTACTGACAATGAACAGGACAATAGACAGTGCAGCGCCGACCAGTACTCAGTAGTGCAAAAAGATGACAGTTTCTAAAAATGTAAACATAACATACTATGAGATAATGTTCTATGCACATAGCAGTTATTGAGGTAGCAGACAGTTATAAAGTGACAGTTATTAAAGTGCAACTCAGGACACGTGTGTGTCAAACCAGTCTCTGAGTATTGAGAAGTCTGATGGCTTGGGGAAGAAGCTGTTACACAGTCTGGCCGTGAGGGCCCGAATGCTTCGGTACCTCTTGCCAGGCGGGAGGAGGGTAAAGAGTTTGTGTGAGGGGTGTGTGGGGTCGATCCACAATGCTGGTTGCTTTCTTGGATACAGTGTTTTTTGTAAATGTCTTTGATGGAGGGAAGAGAGACCCCAATGATCTTCTCAGCTGTCCTCACTATCCTCTGCAGGGCTTTGCGGTCCGAAGCGGTGCAAGTCCCAAACCAGGCAGTGATGCAGCTGCTCAGGATGCTCTCAATAGTCCCTCTATAGAATGTAGTGAGGATGGGGGTTGGGAGATGTGCTTTCCTCAGCCTTCGAAGAAAGTAGAGGCAGCTGCTGGGCTTTCTTGGTGATAGAGCTGGTGTTGAGGGACCAGGTGAGGTTCTCCGCCAGGTGAACACCAAGGAATTTGGTGCTCTTGACGATCTCCACAGAGGAGCCGTCGATGTTCAGCGGAGTGTGTTCACCTTGTGCTCTCCTAAAGTCAACAACCATCTCTTTTGTTTTGTCGACATTCAGGGACAGGTTGTTGGCTCTACACCAGTTCGTCAGCCGCTGCACCTCCTCTCTGTATGCTGACTCGTTGTTCTTGCTGATGAGACCCACCACGGTCGTGTCATCGGCGAACTTGATGATGTGATTCGAGCTGTGCATTGCTGCACAGTCGTGAGTCAGCAGAGTGAACAGCAGTGGACTGAGCACACAGCCCTGGGGGCCCCAGTGCTCAGTGTGGTGGTGGTGGAGATGCTGTTCCCGATCCGGACTGACTGAGGTCTCCCAGTCAGGAAGTCCAGGATCCAGTTGCAGAGGGAGGTGTCCAGGCCCAGCAGGTTCAGCTTTCCAATCAGGTGCTGGGGAATGATTGTGTTGAATGCTGAGCTGAAATCTATGAACAGCATTCGAACGTATGAGTCCTTATTGTCTAGGTGGGTGAGGGCCAGATGGAGGGTTGTGGTGATGGCATCGTCCGTTGAACGGTTTGAACGATCACGCAAACTGCAGTGGGTCTAGTGAGGGGGCAGCTGGGTCTTAATCTGCCTCATGACGAGCCTCTCGAAGCACTTCATGATGATGGGTGTAAGTCGCGACGGGACGGTAGTCGTTGAGGCAGGACACTGAAGACTTCTTTGGCATGGGGATGATGGTGGTGGCCTTGAAGCACGTTGGAACAACGGCACTGCTCAGAGAGATGTTGAAGATGTCGGTAAGAACATCTGCTAGCTGGTCTGCACATCCTCTGAGCACTCTGCCAGGAATGTTGTCTGGTCCAGCAGCCTTCCGTGGGTTGACTCTACGTAGAGTTTT
>NC_068278.1:60805076-60820076 GCF_025860055.1 Xyrauchen texanus | reverse complement strand
TCTGTGAGCTCGTCCAGGTCTGTAGCTGCAGCTTCAGAAACTCTCCAATCAGTGCAATCGAAGTAGGCTTGTGGTTCCAGCTCTGCTTCACTGGTCCACTCTTTACAGTTCTTACTACAGGTTTAGCAGATTTTAGTTTCTGCCTGTAGATCAGAAGAAGATGAACCAGACAGTGATCAGAGTGTCTTCAGCTGCACGTGGGACAGAGGGATATGCATCCTTTATTGTTGTGTAGCAGCGGTCCAGAATATTCCTGTCTCTGGTGGGGCATGTGATGTGCTGTCTGTATTTGGGCAGTTCACGTGTGAGATTTGCTTTGTTAAAGTCCCCAAGAATAATAATAACTGAGTCTGGGTATTGTTGTTCTGTGTCTGAGATTTGATCAGCCAGCTGTTGCAGCGCTACGTTCCCAGACACGTTTGGAGGAATGTAAACACTCACCAGAATAAACGAGGAAAACTCCAGCGGCGAGTTGAACGGCTTACAGTTAATAAAGAGCGCTTCCAGATTAGGACAGCACATCCTCTTTAACGTTGTTACATCTGTACACCAACATTCGTGGATGTAAAAGCATGTTCCAACGCTTCTCGTTTTCCCAGTTAATTCCGCGATGCCATTCGCTCTGAACAGCTGGAAGCCCGGCAGATGTAACACGCTGTCCGGAATGGCGTCACTCAGCCAGGTTTCTGTGAAGCACAAGGCAGAAGAGTTTGAGAAGTCCTTATTAGTACGTGTGAGGAGATGTAGTTTATCAGTTTTGTTGGGAAGAGAGCAGAGATTCGCTAGATGAATGCTCGGCAGTGCTGTTCAAACGCCGCATTGATGGAGTTTAACATTTACATTTATATTTATGCATTTGGCAGACGCTTTTATCCAAAGTGTCTTACAGTGCACTTATTACAGGGACAATCCCCCCGGAGCAACCTGGAGTTAAGTGTCTTACTCAAGGACACAATGGTGATGGCTGTGGGGATCGAACCAGCAACCTTCTGAGTACCAATGTATTATACAGAGCACTTATTACAGGGACAATCACCCCGGAGCAACCTGGAGTTAAGTGTCTTACTCAAGGACACAATGGTGGAGACTGTGGGGATCGAACCAGCAACCTTCTGAGTACCAATGTATTATACAGAGCACTTATTACAGGGACAATCCCCCCAGAGCAACCTGGAGTTAAGTGTCTTAATCAAGGACACAATGGTGATGGCTGTGGGGATCGAACCAGCGACCTTCTGATTACCAGTTTATCAGTTATGTGCTTTAGACCACTACACCACCACCAGACACAACCAGCTGCGTTTCCCTTGCCTGCGTCTCATAGCGCGTTTAAACAACACAGCTGCGCCTCCGACTAAAATGTCCAGCAAAATGTCAGAATATTCAAAAACCGGGAAAAGATTGTCTGGATGTGCTGCTGAATGTTCAGCAGTTTGTCCCTGGTAAAACTGACTGTAAAAAGATTACTAAACACAGGACAAACTAACAAAAACAACAAAAGAATCGGAGCGCTCCACACCGTGGTGGCCATCCTTGACATCGTTGACTTAGTGAAGCCGTTCGGCCGATTCATTGTAAAGAACCAACTCAGGAGTGATTCGTTCACTGGTTTGATTCAAAACAGCCAATAGAATATACACACTGACACACAACATGATTGGTGTGTGTCGTAGGAGTGGTGGTGGTGTAGTGGCTAAAGCACACAACTGGTAATCAGAAGGTTGCTGGTTTGATCCCCACATCCACCACCATTGTGTCCTTGAGTAAGACACTTAACTCCAGGTTGCTCCGGGGGGATTGTCCCTGTAATAAGTGCTCTGTATAATACATTGGTAATCAGAAGGTTGCTGGTTTGATCCCCACAGTCACCACCATTGTGTCCTTGAGTAAGACACTTAACTCCAGGTTGCTCCGGGGGGATTGTCCCTGTAATAAGTGCTCTGTATAATACATTGGTACTCAGGAGGTTGCTGGTTTGATCCCCACAGTCACCACCATTGTGTCCTTGAGTAAGACACTTAACTCCAGGTTGCTCCGGGGGGATTGTCCCTGTAATAAGTGCTCTGTATAATACATTGGTACTCAGGAGGTTGCTGGTTTGATCCCCACAGTCACCACCATTGTGTCCTTGAGCAAGGCACTTAACTCCAGGTTGCTCCGGGGGGATTGTCCCTGTAATAAGTGCACTGTAAAACACTTTGGATAAAGCGTCTGCCAAATGCATAAATGTAAATGCTGAAACACTTTCAGGGGGAAATCAGTGCAACACTGTAGCATTATATAATATATTTATGAATGAGATGACAGTGTTACCAGACAATGTTTATTTTAAACCCAGATTATAAATGAGAAATGTACATGTCGTCTCTGCCACTCACTGAAAATATAATCATACAAAAAGAAAGTGTTTTGACAATCGATGTGACGCTGTAGAAGCTCCTATTGGATCATTTACACTTCCATCATTAACTTCTCATTATCATCAATGTTTCATAATCAGACATCAAACACTTCCTCATTATGTTACTCTTCATTTAACAGGATTTGATGTCATCCTCAATCAGTCAAAGTCCAACATTTCTGACCTGTCCAGATCTAATCCAACATAAACACTCTTAAAACATCGGCACATTCATCTTTCAACTTAGTTCAGTAGATCTATGAAGTCTGTCTTCAGGTGATGTGTGGAACAGGAGCACGGACGCACGGAACGTTTCATATCTTGAGGTTTGATTCACTGAAATGAGCAACAGTAATTGAGATGTAATAGTGCAGCAGTGAGAAAGTCTTTCATATCTGCATTATTTTGTGTTTGAGAAGAAACAGATGTTGATCATTTGCGAGTTCCAAACACAAGTGCCAGTATAAATGCAATGCCGTAAGCCGTATACAACCCCAGAATCCTCGACCTCCAGCCCCGTCGTGTCTCAGGCGAGCTTCTATTTTAGAAACGCTGCTCCATTCTGTGCTGAAGCCCTTCAAGTGAAATCCTCCTTGTCAAATGTTATCTTTAAAAGCCCACAACATTGATTTGCTGGTAGGCTTTTGATGATTATTTTGGTTTGTAGACCCGCTCTGATGACACGTGACACTGAGAAGTCTGTTTTGCTGCTTTTATTATAATGCTAGTAAAAGTGTTAATATCTCAAACGCTGTTGCTAAGCATGTGACAACACATAATGACCCACTGAAACATCTTTTAAACACAAGTAACACTGTAGCACTTAGCGGGTCAAATTGACCCGGCTCGTTTTCATCAGTGACCAGCCTTTCACTCATTTACAAATGTAAAATGGACTAATTGCATATTAAGTAATTGCTCCATATTTACATATTCACACGATTCATTACTGAATGTTATTGCAAATAAAATAAATTTCATAAAGGAGAACTACACAACATCCAATCAAACAGTGTTTCATGTGGACTTCAAAATTAATATATTCATTTATATTCAGTTATAAAGCGTTTATTAATTATTAACGGTCCTCATTCCCTGCTGAAAAGAGATGCTGGTGTGCTGGTGACCCTTACAGACATTTATACCAGCTTCACCAGTTCTAAACCAGACTAAACCAGACTAAACCAGTCTAGACCAGTCTAGACCAGACTAGACCAGACTAAACCAAACTAAACCAGTCTAGACCAGACTAGACCAGACTAGACCAGACTAAACCAGAATAAACCAGACTAGACCAGACTAAACCAGACTAGACCAGACTAAACCAGACTACACCAGACAAGACCAGACTAAACCAGACCAAACCAGACTAGATCAGACTAAACCAGACCAAACCAGACTAGATCAGACTAAACCAGACTAAACCAAACGAGACCAGACTAGACCAGACCAGAATAGACCAGACTAAAGCAGACTAAACCAGACTAGACCAGACTAATCCAGACTAGACTAGACTAGATCAGAATAGACCAGACTAGACCAGACTAGACCAGTATAGATCTGATCTGAAATCAGAATGTTGTGATATTTAGAGACACATGTGTGTTTTATCCTCTGGTGTATGTGCTCCACTGGCTTCAAAAGTAAGAATATTATATAGATATGGTTTGTGGTATTGTGGTATTAGGGAGGCCAGCAGGGGGTGTTCACCCTATGGTCTGTGTGGGCCCCAGTATAGTGACGGGAACACTATACTGTAAAAAGGCACCGTCCTTCGGATGAGATGTTAAACTGAGGTCCTGACTCTCTGTGGTCATTAAAATCCCAGGACACCTCTCGTAAAGAGTAGGGGTGTAACCCCGGTGTCCTGGCCAAATTCCCCCCATTGGCCCCTATCTATCATGGCCTCATATTAATCTCCATCCCTGAATTGGCTACATCACTCTACTCTCTCCTCCCCACCAATAGCTGGTGTGTGGTGGGCGTTCTGGCGCACTATGGCTGCCGTCGCATCATCCCTATGCTATGTTAAGCGCTTTGAGTGCCTAGAGAAGCGCTATATAAATGTAAGGAATTATTATTATTATTATTATATATAATTGCGTGATACACTTTATAGAAACATATTTCCCGTCTGAACGCTCACGTATAATTAACTCTTTCTACTCCTTCAGGGAATGTTGTGTTCAGTGAAATACACAAGACGATTTGACAAATATGAAGCGTTGGATAAACGTTTAATGTGGCACACATTATATCCGATCTGAAGAACATGGCTGCAGTCCTTCATATGGAACGCAAATACATAAATCAATTATCTTTCATGCAGAAGTGGATTTTCATTTATGACCATGTTTGATTTATTGTGTTTTATCATGAATGGTTGAATGTAAACAGTATTGAAGTGTTTTAATAAATCTCCCATGATTCATAATCATTTCATCTTCACTAACAAACGGAGAATATACACAAAAGACAGTTTACAAGCGTTCAACACTGACAAACTGACCATCAAATAAACTTTATATCCACTAATGAAACATTAACAGAACAATAGAATAAAACAAAAGTGTGTATGTACGGTAATCTTTACAAGACTGACACATGTTTTGCTGGATCATATCATGTTCATAGCTCAATAAAATCATATAAACATTTGGTAACACTTTCTATGAAGCCCATATTTATAATGTCTCATAATACACCTTTATATAAGTTATTTACATGTATGCATTTTTAAGACGCTTTTATACAAAGTGACTTACAGTACACTTATTACAGGGACAATCCCCCCCAGAGCAACCTGGAGTTAAGTGCCTTACTCAAGGACACAATGGTGGTGACTGTGGGGATCGAACCAGCAACCTCCTGATTACCAATGTATTATACAGAGCACTTATTACAGGGACAATCCCCCCGGAGCAACCTGGAGTTAAGTGTCTTACTCAAGGACACAATGGTGGTGACTGTGGGGATCAAACCAGCAACCTCCTGATTACCAATGTATTATACAGAGCACTTATTACAGGGACAATCCCCCCGGAGCAACCTGGAGTTAAGTGTCTTACTCAAGGACACAATGGTGGTGACTGTGGGGATCAAACCAGCGACCTTCTGAGTACCAATGTATTATACAGAGCACTTATTACAGGGACAATACCCCCGGAGCAACCTGGAGTTAAGTGTCTTACTCAAGGACACAATGGTGGTGACTGTGGGGATCAAACCAGCGACCTTCTGAGTACCAATGTATTATACAAAGCACTTATTACAGGGACAATCCCTCCGGAGCAACCTGGAGTTAAGTGCCTTACTCAAGGACACAATGGTGGTGACTGTGGGGATCAAACCAGCAACCTTCTGATTACCAATGTATTATACAGTGCACTTATTACAGGGACAATCCCTCCGGAGCAACCTGGAGTTAAGTGCCTTACTCAAGGACACAATGGTGGTGACTGTGGGGATCAAACCAGCAACCTTCTGATTACCAATGTATTATACAGTGCACTTATTACAGGGACAATCCCCCCGGAGCAACCTGGAGTTAAGTGTCTTACTCAAGGACACAATGGTGGTGATTGTGGGGATCAAACCAGCAACCTTCTGAGTACCAATGTATTATACAGAGCACTTATTACAGGGACAATCCCCCCGGAGCAACCTGGAGTTAAGTGTCTTACTCAAGGACACAATGGTGGTGACTGTGGGGATCAAACCAGCAACCTTATGAGTACCAGATTACCAGGTATGTGCTTAGACCACTACACCACCACCACCAATTGTGAACTCTGGGTCTGTTCCCTCGGCACTAAAAATGGCAGCAATCACAGCAGTCCATAAAAAGTCTGGATGTGATGCTTCTGATCGGCTTATATCTAACCCCCCTTTTTTGGCAAAGGTTCTGGAGCGTGTCGTTGCAGCCCAGTCACACAATTACCTGTCTCAAAATAGTTTATTTGAACCTTTTCAATCAGGCTTCAAAAGTGGCATAGCACTGAGACAGTCTTGTTGAGGGTCATGAATGACCTCCTTATTGCAGCCGATACAGCTGCATGCAGTATTTTGGTCTTGCTAGACCTCAGTGCTGCATTTGACGCTATATGCCATTCCACCCTACTGGGTAGGCTGCATAGTTGGCATGGTCTCTCTGGGATGGTGTTGGACTGGTTCAGAACCGATTTTCTGAAACTGAAATGTTCCAAATCTGAGTTTATGCTCATTTGTACACCGGCTGCTACTCGTAAAGTTGACCATCCTAAATTGATGGTTGATAACAGCCTGGTGCATCCCACTTCTCAAGTGTGGAACCATGGCATCATCTTTGATGCTCAGCTGACAATTGATGCACATGTTAGAACTATTTCTAAAACGGCCTTTTACCACCTTAAAAACATTGCCCGACTTAGGCCGTTCCTCTCTCTGGCTGATGCAGAAAGGGTTATCCATGCCTTTATTACCTCTGGGCTGGATTATTGTAATGCCCTCTTTTCAGGTCTACCGGCAAAACCCATAAATAGTCTTCAGTATCTTCAGAACTCTGCTGCTTGTGTTCTTACACTTCTCCACATCAACACATTACCTCTGTGCTCTTGCAGTTGCATTGGCTTCCCATCAGTGCACATATTGATTTTAAAACTCTCATTTTAACTTATAAAGCAGCTCTTGGGATAGCACCAGTGTATCTTTGCAACCTTGTTGCACTTTATACTCCCTCTCATCCTCTCCGTTCTGCTAACTCCCTTGCTCTTCAGCAGCCCTACTGCAAACTTAAATCGATGGGGAAAGAGCTTTCTCCTTCAGAGCCTGTAAGCTATGGGATGCTTCTTCCTTTTTCCATTAGAAATGTCACAACCCTGGATTATTTAAGAAGATGCTTAATACCTATTTGTTTAAGGGAGTATTTTATTAACTTGATTGTTTTGTTGTTGTTGTTTTGTTTATATTTTAATAAACACAATGTATTATTACAAAAAATAAAGAATAAGAATTCTTATAGATCAAATAGTTTTCCTAATAATGTATGTCCTCATATGTGACATTTTAAATAATATTAAACTATAGAAAGACATTCAAACAAAGTTATTCAAAATTACATGTTTTTTTACTTTTGAGGAAATGTGTTGCACGTATGTGGACATCATGTTTATCAGTGTGTTGACGTGTGAAAAATGACCAAATGTTTTAAAGAGGCATATCAAATGAAACTAGAAACTCTATTCTTTACAACCAAATAGGTTTCAATCAAAAAACTTTTCTTACCAGAGGCACTTTATTTGGTGCTGTCTGTAGGAGCGCTTCAGTCATGTTCCCCTTCTGTCACTCACTCGACGTTGTGTCGATGTCGTGACACTAGGGGTCACTCCCGGGAGCCCGATTCACCTTCAGATCTTTGAGAAAAGGCAAACGAGAAATTGGCCATCCGAATTTGCATGCCACTCCCCCCGACATATGGGTACAAATATGAGACGATATGCAGATTCACTCACACTTCTTCGGAGCCGAGTGGTTGTATTGACACCAAGCTGAATACCACTGCCGTTCCATTCACCTCTCTACGAAGCATTGCTGTTGGATATATGGCGCATTCCAGCAGTTCTCTCTCCACTCTTCACTCCGCTGCAGACTAGACTAGACAGCGCTTTAAAGACCTTTTCTTTTAAAAGAGTGTGTTTCCTCTATTAGAGCAGGCACAGTGACTTCTTTTTGAAGATGCATCTTTTTAAATATGTGTCTTTTTAAAGATGCCTTTCCGTCTCTGTGCCATTCCTGAATGCGGTCGTTACCTCTCCACCTCTGACGGTCGGGTGGTTGGTTGGTTCATGTTCTCACTGCGAGAACATGACCATGGCAATGTTGCGGTGTGTATGTTTACGCCGGGTTAATCCCCACACACCACTCACTCCCCAGTACTCTCATTCGCTTCCATCCAGCACTGAGATGATGCAGGCTTGCCTCATTGCCAGCCTTGCTCTTCCGTAGCTCGTGAGCCAGATGAGATTTCTATCACTGCATTGGAGAGCACCTTGGTGATGTCAGATGCTTAGGACTTGACCGGGCTGCCGACTTTGGGTGTGGCAGCCCAGTACGAGGCCGACGCGGAGCTGACCCCCATGCTTGCCCAGTGTTGGGCTTGAGTTGAACATTCCAACCGCCCCTCAAAATCGCGGCTTGACGACTGGTTCCTGGGTTCAGCACCCCACTCGCGGCCATGCCCCTCCCCAGTCCCATTCTTCCTGGAAGTGCACAACGAGCTGACGCGGTCATGGAGGGCACCTTTTACTGCCCGAACGCGATCCTTCATGTCATCCGCTCTCACTACCCTCGATGGGAAACCCCAGGTGGACAAAGTGATCGTAGCACACCTATGCCTGCTGTGTGCTACCACCTGGCGGAGTCGCCCAGCACTACCCTCCCGAGCCTGTAGAGCGACATCGTCACTGATGATAAAAGCCCACAGCACTGATGGGAAGGCCACTTCCGGCCTTCACGCTATAGCCCTTCTGCAGATCCATCAGGCCAAGGCTCTGAAAGAACTAGTACAACAACTGCACTCGGGCTACTGACCACGCCCTCCAAGTGACTTAGGTCACCGTGCACACACTTGGGCAGACGATGTCCACACTTGTGGTCCAACCTGGTTGAGATGTGGGATGCAGACAAGGCACGCTTCCTGAATGCCCACATTTCTCAGGTCGGCCTCTTCGGCGACGCTGTTGAGGACCTCGCCCAGCAGTTCTCGGCAGTGAAACAGCAGACGGAGGTGATCCAACACATCTTGCCCCGGTGTGGCTCAAGAGTGCGAACCCCGTCTGTTTGCTGATGATGTCCCCCTGCTCGACCTAAACCCAAGTGGCCCCGCCCCAGCTGAAGTCCAACTCTTGGCCCTGGTATAGAGCCCACACCACGTTTGGTCTGCGGCACCGACATTGTCAAAAAAAGAGTAGTTTCCTCCTTCCTCAGGTCACAGCGCCTGTGCTCACGGTAGCCACCCCTGCTGCCACCATGCTAACCAGCATTTCGAGCATCATGGACGTGGTGCCCCGCATTTGTGTGTCTCCCTGCACTACACAAATCACACCCCCAGCCAGCCCCGGTGACGAGTATCGAGGACAGCCCTAGAATCCCTCCTCCTCAGTCACCGGCCCGCCTTACACCGGACGCGCGGAGCAAGGTAAGTGCTTCAAGGGTACTAGCATGGGAATTTCATACTGGTTAATTTAGTCTTTTTGGGAGGGAGGAAGTGAGGTCACCGCCTGCCCTCAGACCTGCTCTCACTCTATTATGAGTGTCACTGAAACAGTTAATACTGCAGGACCTTTAACTGATTGCATTAACATGGGCTAACAGGGCACGTGCTAATCTCTGCCAGCACTAGTGGGCACAGACGGCTGTCCTTGAGAGACAATACTGGCCATGTACTGGCCAATGATGTCTTTTCTTTATGCTGCCATGATGGGTTACTGATCTCACACACACTTCGAGTTCAGACATGATGCTCTTGTAATCTGATAATAGAGATGATCATCTCACAGTTATTTATGGTAAACTGCACGCACAACATGTAGAACGGCATCTTGTCTGTTTTTTGATGTGCTGAATTACACTGTGTAGAGTTAAACTTATGTGACTTTCATGTGTGTGTATGAAAATAATAAACTCTTTCCACTCTGAAGGTCATTTAGAGAACACTGGATTTCACAATATGAATTTCTAGTGAAAATATGCCTCGTACAAAGTTTCAAGTGCTTTCGAAAACTCAAACCCAAAAAAACAGATGAGAGTTCATAAACATACATTTCATTTCTGTTTACAGCATTCCAACATCATCTGAGAGTAAACACACAGAGTTGAGCCGATGAGACGTTTATGTGGAACAGAGGAGCGCTGCGCTGACACAATGAGTCCTGTGCTCCAAATAACAGAGCAGACACAAGACACAGAGAGGACGTCTGAACACGAGATTGTGCCCTCTTCAGTCACATACTGTTGGATGAGTCTAGAATCACAGGTCAGAGGTCACAGTGACCATTAAAACGATGATAACTGTGCTAACTGTGACATTAGGTCACTCCGTCTGACCTCAAACACACACACACACACGTGTGAAGAGCGTTATAACCTGACATATATCCAGATGTGAGTGTCGTCAAACACACGTTCTGTATGTTTAAGAGATGATCCAGGTGTGTGGATCAAACTGATGCTGTTCTGTCCCGGAAGGGCGGGTTAAATACGGCGGGATCCTCCGCTGTACTGCGCTCAGAATTGGACCGCAAGATCAGATTGTGCTTGAAAATTGTTTGCAGAAGAGATTTTGTGGGCATGTTTGTGCCATTGCGTGATCTTCATAATCCTTTAGTAAATCGGCGCACAATATCCCCTTCATGTCCTCATGCCAGTTATGGCAAAAAGTCATGAAATATTGCAAGTTCAGACATGTTGTGCAGATACTGACACTCTCCCTCCTTTGCCGTCAAATAAAGCCGCTCGCAGATGTTGATTGATTTACCCCAACCTCACAAATCAAATGTCTGACTTCCTGCGCCGTTCCAGACAGTCTTTTCAAATAATAGCTGAGAAAATGTGCAGAACATTAGTAAAGTTATCATTTTGATGAAAGAGTGTAAAGAAAAACAGAAACATGTATTAGGAAAACAAACTGGGTGAATTTTAATTTCATTAAAGGTAAAGGTTCAGCTACGGGTAATTCAGTACTTGCATGATAATGAACACTCGTCCTGCGTGTCCAGTGACACGTCACCCGCTCGAGTCGCATGCAGACGTGACTTCTGTGCTGATGCATTCCTGCAGGGCTGCATGTAAAACAACAACAGCATCCCTGAATCTAAAACTAAAGGTTAATGCAAATAATGAGGCCTTTAGGGCGAACTTGTGCCGGCTTGTGTCGTACGGCTGCGTCACTGCTAATGTGGAACAAACAGGTGTGTGTGACACAAGGTGACCTTCATGACCTCACCTGCAGTCACCTGTCAGCATCTGCTGATGATGACTGAAGATAAATCAAAGTCCTGACGTGTGAGTAGATTGCAGCGCTGTACCATCATTCCTTGATGAACCTGTACCTTATCTGAAAGGTCATGACTGACCGCAGGTCAACAGGGTTCCTTGACTTTATACATCACTTTGAGATTAGGAGCTTTATAAATCTGCTTCAGGTCCAGATTTTACATTAGACATGATGACTCGACACAGATGAACGTTTGAATTTTTAAACTAGATAGGTACATTTCCTGAAGAAAATGTGAGTGGTGCTTGCCGTGGCAAAACTCGTTAAACACATTTACATTTACATTTATTCATTTGGCAGACGCTTTTATCCAAAGCGACTTACAAAAGAGGAAGAACATCAGCGAATCATAGCATGTTATAGCTTGTTGCTAAGCACTAAAATGATGGTCATAGAATGTTGCTAGCATGTGTTTTTCATGATGGCAGCATGAAGGTGTTATGTTTGTGTCAACATGATGCTAACATGTTTTAGTACATTGCAAGGCGATGCTAGCATGTGTTAGCAGGATACTAGCATGTTTTTAGCATGTTTTAGCACTTCGCTAGGAGATGCTGGCATGTGTTTGCATGATGCTACCACGTTTTTAGCATGTTTTAGCATTCGCTAGGCGATGCTAGCATGTGTTAACATGATGCTAGCACATTATTAGCATGTTTTAACACTTCGCTAGGCAATGCTAGCATGTGTTAACATGATGCTAGCACGTTATTAGCATGTTTTAAGGTGTGGCTATGAAGATTTTAGGTCATTACTTATTGTCTGCTTGATAATATAAATCCTCTGAGGGGGAGAGAGAGAGGGAGAGATGCAGGGCTGACAGGCCCTTTTTGTGTGTGTGTGTGAAAACGTCGGTTGGGATTTAAATTTCTGAACATTCCGCAATGTTAAGTCAATGGGACTTTTTTGGCCGCTTTTTCGTCCACTGTGCGAATAATATTTAATGTGACGCCATCATATATATATATATATATATATATACAGTATATATATATCTGTCGTCTTTTACCCTTGCTACAGTGTATAGATCACCCAGAACGTACTCTGGTTTCCTTGGTGAATTTGCACATATTCAATCATATCTAGAAGTTAATGTAGATAGAGCTTTAGTTGTTGGTGAAATCCACATTCACATTGATAATGAAAATGATACATTGGGATTAGCATTTATCGATGCCATAATCAGTGGTGGTGAAGTGATCTAAACAAACATAACTGGTAAACTGTTAATCAGAATGTCGCCGGTTCGACATCACTAAATCTAAATCATACACTAGATTTAATTCAGGTGGAGTTGATGTTGATAATATAGAAATTCTGCAGCAGAGCGATGACATCTCGGATCATTACCTCGTCTCTTGCATGCTGCAATCAGCTAATGTTACTCAATCTACACCACACTATCGTTCAGGTAGAACAATTCTTTCCCCCACTAAAGATAGCTTCACTAATAATCTTCCAGAATTCGATCCCCACAGCCACCACCATTGTGTCCTTGAGTAAGGCACTTAACTCCAGGTTGCTCCGGGGGGATTGTCCCTGTAATAAGTGCTCTGTATAATACATTGGTAATCAGAAGGTTGCTGGTTTGATCCCCACAGTCACCACCATTGTGTCCTTGAGTAAGACACTTAACTCCAGGTTGCTCCGGGGGGGATTGTCCCTGTAATAAGTGCACTGTATAATACATTGGTACTCAGAAGGTCGCTGGTTTGATCCCCACAGCCACCACCATTGTGTCCTTGAGGAAGGCACTTAACTCCAGGTTGCTCCGGGGGGATTGTCCCTGTAATAAGTGCTCTGTATAATACATTGGTAATCAGAAGGTTGCTGGTTTGATCTCCACAGTCACCACCATTGTGTCCTTGAGTAAGACACTTAACTCCAGGTTGCTCCGGGGGGGATTGTCCCTGTAATAAGTGCTCTGTATAATACATTGGTACTCAGAAGGTCGCTGGTTTGATCCCCACAGCCACCACCATTGTGTCCTTGAGTAAGGCACTTAACTCCAGGTTGCTCCGGGGGGATTGTCCCTGTAATAAGTGCTCTGTATAATATATTGGTAATCAGGAGGTTGCTGGTTTGATCCCCACAGTCACCACCATTGTGTCCTTGAGTAAGACACTTAACTCCAGGTTGCTCCGGGGGGATTGTCCCTGTAATAAGTGCACTGTAAGTCGCTTTGGATAAAAGCATCTGCCAAATGCATAAATGTAAATGAAGAATTTCAGTCAGGATTTATGCCTCATCACAGTACAGAGACTGCACTTATCAGAGTTACACATGACTCTTATCATCTGATCACGGCTGCATTTCTCTTCTAGTGCTTTTAGATCTTAGTGCTGCATTCGACACGATAGATCACGACATTCTCTTGAATAGGCTGGAGAATTATGTTGCATTTGTGGAGTTGCATTAGCATGGTTTAGGTCATATTTAGCAGATCAATATCATTTTGTATGTGTAAACAATGAAGTCTCAAATCAAACAAAAGTAAAATATGGAGTGCCACAGGGATCAGTTTTAGGGCTTCTGCTTTTCTCCATGTATATGCTTCCCCTGGGAGATATTATCAGGAATCGTGGAATATGTTTCCACTGCTATGCTGACGATACACAACTTTATATTTCTTCAAAACCTGATGAGATTTCACAATTCTCAAAATTAGCAGAGTGTATCAATGAAATAAAAGATATGATGGACAGAAAGTTCCTTCTACTCAATCTAACCAAAAAAAATAAGCCGCTAAAATATAATTTGACTCTGGATGGATGTACTGTTACATCATCTTCAACAGCGAAGAATGTGTTATATTTGATACCAATCTGTCCTTTGAAAATCAAATTACAAATGTTTGTTTGGCTCCCACAGTGAGTCTGGTTTAGGGTTAGGGTGGGGTTAGTCAGAGGGGAACTGGCCCCCACAGTGAGTCTGGTTTAGGGTTAGGGTGGGGTTAGTCAGAGGGGAACTGGCCCCCACAGTGAGTCTGGTTTAGGGTTAGGGTGGGGTTAGTCAGAGGGAACTGGCCCCACAGTGAGTCTGGTTTAGGGTTAGGGTGGGGTTAGTCAGAGGGAACTGGCCCCCACAGTGAGTCTGGTTTAGGGTTAGGGTGGGGTTAGTCAGAGGGAACTGGCCCCCACAGTGAGTCTGGTTTAGGGTTAGGGTGGGGTTAGTCAGAGGGAACTGGCCCCCACAGTGAGTCTGGTTTAGGGTTAGGGTGGGGTTAGTCAGAGGGGAACTGGCCCCCACAGTGAGTCTGGTTTAGGGTTAGGGTGGGGTTAGTCAGAGGGAACTGGCCCCCACAGTGAGTCTGGTTTAGGGTTAGGGTGGGGTTAGTCAGAGGGAACTGGCCCCCACAGTGAGTCTGGTTTAGGGTTAGGGTGGGGTTAGTCAGAGGGAACTGGCCCCCACAGTGAGTCTGGTTTAGGGTTAGGGTGGGGTTAGTCAGAGGGGAACTGGCCCCCACAGTGAGTCTGGTTTAGGGTTAGGGTGGGGGTTAGTCAGAGGGGAACTGGCCCCCACAGTGAGTCTGGTTTAGGGTTAGGGTGGGGTTAGTCAGAGGGAACTG
>NC_068278.1:60790076-60797576 GCF_025860055.1 Xyrauchen texanus | reverse complement strand
TACTTATCCATTGGTAGCAACCCAAGAATTTGTTTTTTGATTTTGTTTTGTTTTTATTGTATATGTCATGTCTGATGATGTGTTGTAATTTTGGTCCAATACTGTCTTGTACTGTCCTGAGTGAGCCAAATCACTAAAATGAATTCCAGGCGATTTGCATCGTTTTGGCAAATAAAGACTTGAACTTGAACTTGAACTTGAACAAATTCAAATGATTTGCGAGGGCGTCAATGCACAGCTCAACATCGACAAGCGGTACTTTGAACTCCACATTAAATGTCACAGGGGTCAGAAGTTTTCAGAATGGCATTCAACCTAAACTACTCCTAATGCTTCTGACATATCTATGTATGCATGCTGGAATGAGTAGTATGCCATTCTGAACACGGCCAATGTCTTGTTCTGCTTTTAGCGCTGGCACTGCCAATGTAAATGATACTTCATCTGAATTGTCTGGTAATCATTAGTTGATGCTTCTTCCCTCGCTGGATAACAAGACCAGTGTGCCGTGCAGGTGGAAGTCATTCACCACTTATCTTTCCGGCCTCGCTCTGCCCAGAAGCTGCTCGGCTCCACCTTGCTCACCACATACCCCATCGCCGAACTCAGGTCGGGGATTATGCTGACCTCTGATCTACTCCCACCCCTCCCTCTCTTTCTAGGGAGGGAGCATCAAAGAGTCACACCAGTCTCTGGATCCGACCTATGTGTGCCTGAGTGTGGGAGCAGGGCAAAAGTGAGGAGAAAGGGAAGAGGGGGCAGTAATAACAAAAGGGAGAGAAAGCAGAGAGGGGAGAGAGAGGAGAGAGATGGACTCGCCAGCCCCGGACACTCCATCAACTGTCCCTCAGCTCGCTGTTGTGCTTCCGTCTGGCACTGGACCCCTCAGCCATCCCTTATGGTTGCCGGTTGATGCAGTGTTCCAGCGCCACCAGATCGAGCTCCCTCGCCGTCACAATCCTCAGTTCCTCCTACCCTGGTTCTGGCACCAGTGTAACAATTAAGGATGGCAAAGGAGGAAGCTGGGACCGGCTTGACTTACACATATACATTTAATGACACTTTTCAGTGTGTAAGGAATCAAAAACATGCACTGCTTTTCAGGCAACTACATCAAATCATAAAACACACAAGAATGCAGACAAGCTACGTGCATCTCTCTCCTGTCTGCCACTGTGGCTTCTCCTTAAATACTCCGCTTCCCCTCGCTGGAAAGCGAGACCGGTGTGGCGCGCAGGTGGAAGTCATTCAACACTTATCTTCCTGGCCTTGCTCTGCCCAGATGCTGCTCGACTCCGCCCTGCTCACTAAAATTATGTACTCATTTATTTACTTCAGCAATGTAAATAGTTACAAAAGCAGCTAAAACACTGAACACACACCAGCGTGACCAGAGTGACACATACAGTGAAGCATCCTGATGCTGTTAAAGGTGCTGGACGAGAGACTAGCCGTTCGGGAACTTCCACCAGATTTAACGGTTGAATTAGCCATGCCCCCTCTTTTCAAAACCCTGCAGTCACACAAATGTACTCGTAGACCACTGTACTGGAGCAGATGGAGAGGGGAGCATCCACTAAACAGTTTGCCATCTGATCTGGAGTGTTACATGTGAACAGGATACCGGCACTTATACAAGCATATTTGGCTGCACACAATGATTGACAAGCAGAATCGGACTATCTGGCCACAGCCCACTGAGATCTTGTCCTTGCTGTTTACTGAGCCTGTAGGGCTCACAAAAAGATCCCCCATTTAGCCTGAACAGACTGTAGGGGCAAGTGCTGTTAGCGAGCACCTATGAAGGCCGGAACGGTACATGAGGGGGTGGGTGGCCAGCACCACGCCCGACCGCCTTTGTCTCCCCAGTGGCGATGTTTACACACTGCACCAGGTACTCATTTTAGGCTGAGTCGACCTAGGGGAGGCCCGGGACCGGTTCAGATAATCATCACTGGTGTTGGCCATGAGGGCTCACAAACACACACACAAACACACACACACGCGCACACGCAAACACACCTTTACATTCTCATCTTCCCTGACTTTCTAATCACCTTGATCTAACCAAGCCATACTCCATTAACTCCAGAACCAACTGATGAAGGTAAACAATAAATGCCTGCACACTGCTTTTATTGCTCGTAAGTTTTTATTAATCAGTTGCCATGTTGCAACTTGTTCTTCTTCTTGGCACACATGATGATTTTTTACTGAGCCTGTAGGGCTGTTCCAGACACAGGTGTGAAATTTCATGGCACCTTTTTCAGTGTCATGAAAATAATGCCCCAAGTGAAGGAGTTCAAGTACCTCAGGGTCTTGTTCACGAGTGAGGGGACAATGGAGCGGGAGGTTGGTCGGAGAATCGGGGCAGCGGGGGCGGTATTGCACTCGCTCTATCGCACCGTTGTCACGAAATGAGAGCTGAGCCGGAAGACAAAGCTCTCGATCTACTGGTCAATTTTTGTTCCTACCCTCACCTATGGTCATGAAGGCGGGGTCATGACTGAAAGAACTAGGTCGCGAGTACAAGCGGCCGAAATTGACTTCCTCAGAAGGGTGGCGGGCTTCTCCCTTAGAGATGAGGAGCTCAGTCATCCGTGAGGAGCTCGGAGTAGAGCCGCTGCTCCTTTGCGTTGAAAGGAGTCAGTTGAGGTTTGGTCATCTGGTAAGGATGCCCCCTGGGTGCCTCCCTAGGGACGTGTTTCAGGCACGTTCAGCTGGGAGGAGGCCTCGGGGAAGACCCATGATTAGGTGGAGAGATTACATCTGCACACTGGCCTGGGAACGCCTCAGGGTCCCCCAGTCAGAGCTGGTTAATGTGGCTCGGATAAGAAAGTTTGGGGCCCCCTGCTGGAGCAGCTGCACCCGCGACCCGACTTCGGATAAGCGGTTGAAGATGGATGGATGGATGGATGAAAATAATGCTATCACTTCAGTTAAGTTAATATAATCAAATAAAAAAGTATGTAACAAAAATGTAAATACTGATTTTTATATATTGTGCGGCCATGATCTCTACGCTGATATTCAGTTGATGTCTCCATGAGATGCTCAGGACTTTTCAAGAGTAAAACTTTGTGTTAATAATGAGTTAGCAAAATGCACAGTGATGTCTCCAAATGTTATACAACAATAAACAGACAGGTGTTATTCTGTTAAAACATTTTATATACTGAACATTAAAAAATATATATTCTATACTTGATTATAGTGTGGTCGTGGTGTAGTGGGCTGAAGCACATGACTGGTAATCAGGAGGTTGCATGTGTGTTTGAAAAGATTCATCAAATGTCAGTTCATTGAGCTTCAACAAGAGTCATTCAACACAACGCTGGTAAGAAATCATCTGAGAATTGAGGAACCCGTGACCTTGCCAGCTGAGCGACAGGAGCCCGAACATGACCCCAGTGACCTTTACTCTCATATATTTGCCCATTTTACCTTGTCTTGTAATTCTGTTTAGTTGCTCTTGGAAATGTATGGACAGACAGTTGCTAAATCTGGTGATGAATAAGAGTTAAAGTAGTAATTTTAGTCAAAAGACAGGCGTAATATTTTCTGGGTATTTCTTACCCAAAACTATAATAGACTAACACTACCAAATCAACTCCAATAGGAGACCAAAGGAGACTGAGATTGGACTCATGGTGAAAGATAATCTTGATAGATGACAAAACAATGTAAAAGTAATCATGAGATGAGATAAACATGAGGGGGTCAAACAGGAAACTGCACACAATGAAATCCCACCAGCTCTGATTCACTTCCTGTTGCGACTCACTCACTTCCTTCCTGCATGTTGGAAGTGTGTGTGTCCCTGGTGGAAACGGATCATGATTCATTGTCTGGAGCTTCAGCAGAATAACACATTTCATATCATTTTTTTCTCTGTTTGAGCATTAGTGTATGAAACTAGTGAACATTAACACACATATCCTCATGAACACACCAGCATTAAACACTTCACAAACACTTCCATCCGGGAGGCCAGAAAATAAAGGTGGAAAACTAAAGACAATCAGAACTAATAAAGCAAACAACTAAAAATAAAGGTGAGGGATTAAAGAAGGGAAATATTTTAACACAGACGAGAAAAATAAAGAGAAGAATTGAGAATAATCAGTCGCTGGTGTGAACTGGTTAAACTAGTAGAAAGAAACCACAAGCACTTTTAAAGTCTCTCTACAGCAACAGCTGATCCACATCAGCAATCAAGAGTTCTCATTGGTGGAAAAGAGAGAAACGCAAGAGCAATCAGCCAATCAACAAACACGCTGCCCTCGGCTAATCACTAGGCTTTAGGAAGAACAAAATAAGTGCTATCTCACTTCTCGTACTGGACAACGATGAGATCAAAGTGATTCACATTTCAATTAAAAATATGATAACAATTACACGTCCCGAACAGAGATCACACTGTGAGAGTCAAGGCCCTTTCAGAACAGAGTGCACATGACGAGATTGCGGCTGTCCGTTGTGTTTGACCATGGGTGGTTGTGATGTATTAGCTCGGCGACCGTGTCATGACTTTGGGGGTGGCCCAAACCCAACCACACCTCGTTTGGTATAAACGGCCCTGGTCAGAGTGTTGGGAATATACACACATAGGGCCTCATTCGTGAAACATAAGCAGAACAGATTTTTGTGTAAATCATTCATAAAATCATTTTGACGTAAATTCTTTGATGTATTTTCAAAACGTTAGTTGGTACAAATTAAATTTACACATACTTCCAACCACGTGTAAATCATGTGTAAGACATCCGAACATGTTCTATAATTTAGGTTTCGTAATTTAGGCATTGATAAATCGCGTTCAGTTGATAACGTATGGTCAATGCTAATGCTGTTAAACCTATAAATAAACACCTTGTTTGCAGGTGCAGGTGTGTGCAAAGCTTGCACGCTGTCGTATAGCTCACAAATCTGTAATATCTTACAGCGTTTCAGTCAAAGACCTTCTTCAGATATTCTATTAATTTCTCTGAAGATTCTTCCAGTTGCAGATATATCGAAGTTTCATCATGGTTTACCCGAGAAATGTCATAGATGATGCTGGCGATACGATGTGAACTGATCCAGAGAAGATTAATGATGGTGAACAACCTCCTCCCGTTTTTTATACTCATGTCAAACCATTTTTATTGACTTCTTGAATTGTTTGATTCACAAAAGAGCCTCCGATGACAGCATATATGATGATAGTCAGTCCTCACTTTCTTTGAGACGCTGCTGTGTTAAAATGTTATGATGTGAATTCACTTCATTCATAAAAACAATAATTCATAATTACTGTCACGCCTAGATGTTAAAAGCATTTACTAATGAATCTGCTGCCTTCCTTGTATGGTGTTTTCATGGGCGTGGATTATGATAACAGTTACTCAGGGTGGCGGAGGACGAACCTCATTAGCCCGTTCATCATATAAAGTGGCTTGTTGAGCTCGTTATTGCAGAGTGTCATGATCTGGTGGGTCTGTCTGTCTGTCTTTTCCTTTTGTGTTTGCTTGAGATTTTTTTCCTGATGCCGCGTGAATGGCGCAATTAGAGTTTCTATGGGAATTTATTTTATTTTTGACTCTGAGCTCAAATAAATGGTGTTGTTAAAAAAGAAAATGTCCATCTTAGATCTATAGCAAAGTTGAAGTTCATCCTTTCTTTTGATGATTTGTAGAAGGTTGTGCATGCCTTTGTGTCTTCTCGATTGAACTATTGTAATGCTTTGTATCTGGGTGTGAGTCAGGCCTCTCTCTCTCTCTCTCTTTCTCTCTCTCTCTCTCTCGCCTGCAGCTGGTCCAGAATTCAGCTGCTAGGCTTTTAACTGGAACAAGGAAACGAGAGCATATCACCCCAGTATTGATTTCACTACATTGGTTACCGATCCAATACAGAATCAATACAAAGTGTTGCTGTATGTATTTAAGGCTCTTCATGGTCTTGCACCGGTGTATCCCTGCTTTAATAAGTTTACATCAACCTTCAAGGTCTCTCCGCTCTGGTGATCAGCTGTGTCTGTCAGTTCCTCGATCTCACCTAAAAACGCAAGGTGATAGAGCTTTTGCGGTGGCAGCCCCTAGACTTTGGAATGAGCTTCCATTGGTCATAAAATCATCTCCGTCTCTAGTCTCTTTCCAGGGGGCCTTAAAAACGTATTTATTTTCCCCAGCTTTTAATTAATTGCATTATAAATTGTACTAGGTACATTTTATCATATCCTGTTTTATTGGTTTTAAATGCTTGTTGCATTCTTAAGTATGTGATTTTATTTTATTTTTTGTAACTCCATGTACAGCACTTTGGTACCCAGTGTGGTTTTTGAAGTGCTCTATAAATAAAATTGAGTTGAGTTGTGTTGAGTTTTAAACTGGGTTGATAATTCTGTGTTGTCTTGGAGCTCTTTTTCTCAATGTCTTGTCTCTGTTATCTCCCCAGTTTCGTCTTGTTCTGTTTATCAGGAGGAGCCAGCAGATCTTACTGGGGTACCCGAGGTCTATCACAATCTGTGGGCGATGTTAAGAAATTCCGGGGCTTCTTCTCTACCTTCGCACCGTCCGTATGACTGATACGTGATTGATCTTCTGCCTGGCACTTCTCAGCTTCGAGGTCATCTCTATTTGCTCTCTGCTCCAGAGAGGGAGGCCATGGAGAATTACAGCAGCAATTCTCTGGCAGCAGTGCGTCCCTCTTCTTCCCTGGCCGGGGCAGGGTTCTTCTTCGTTGATAAGAAGGATGGCAACTTTAGACATTGCATATATTATCAGGGGCTGAATGACATAACAGTGAAGAATCGTTATCCTTTACCGTTGATGTCGTCACCATCACAAAAATAAAAAATAAATGTGCCCAGCTTCCTTGGACAGTCAAGTGAATGTTCAGTGAGTCAGGCTGGCTCACTTGGGAGCAACGTGAGAATCACATCATGATTTAATCATACCAATGACTTTATGAAGGTATTATGATACAATGCTTGCTGGGGTCATGTAAATACTTTGTGGCCATCCTTAGTATCTATTCTCAGTTTGGCTGGAAACATCAGTGTAAAACGACCTTCCACTGAAACAAGAGTTCCCCGTCTGCCGCTCACTTCAATGTTGTGTTGAAGAAGCGACACTAGGGGACTCTCTTGAGCGCCGAATATGCCTCTGATCTATGAAAAAAGGCCAATGGGAATTAGGCAAACAGTATTTGCATACCCCGCCCTGGACATACTGGTATAAAAGTGGAGAAATACGTCGAGTTCATTCAGAAATTTTCTTCGGAGCCGATGGTCGTGTTGCAGTCAGTTTCCTCTGACGCTTTGCCTGCTGTTGAATCTACGGCGTACTTCAGCGGAACAGCGCAAAACATTTTTTTATTAAAGAGTGATTTCTCTGAAAAAGTTATTTTCTCTAAAAGAGCAATATGCAGCTGGCGTTGAACATCCTTTTCAGGATGCGTCTTTGTAAATATGCCCTTCCGCCCCTGCGTAGTTCCTGGATGTGGGAGAGTGCTCTCCGC
>NC_068278.1:60765076-60785076 GCF_025860055.1 Xyrauchen texanus | reverse complement strand
ATAAGTTAAAAATTTGGTTTGACTTAAATAAATTATTGTTAAATTTAGATAAAACCAAATTTATACTGTTTGGTAATCGTAAAACCGATATACAAGTAAAAGTTATGATTAATAATGTTAAAATAGAAAGAGTGTATGAAAATAAATTTTTGGGTGTGATTCTTGACCATAAAATTTGTTGGAAACCCCATATCAAATATGATAGAACAAAAGTAGCATAGAGTATTGGAGTAATGGGGAAAGCAAGGCATGTATTGAGTAAAAAATCACTTTTTATTTTGTATTGTTCCCTTGTGTTGCCTTACTTAAATTATTGTGTTGAAGTATGGGGCAACACCTACAAAACCACCTTACAAACATTAAGCACAATACAAAAGAGCAATTAGGATAGTAAATAAGGTAGGATATCATGAGCATACTAATTTACTATATTTAAAATGGCACACTCTAAAGTTTAATGATCTCGTTAAATTTAAGACCGCTCAATTAATTTATAAAGCAATAAATAAACAGCTGCCTGGAAACATACAGCAGTTATTTACATATAGGGTTGGGGGTTATAACTTGAGAGGGGATTTAAATTTGAGTCAACATAGGATTCGGACAAAACTCAAAAGCAGGTGTATTTCGATTTGTGGGGTGCTTTTGTGGAACGGTCTGAGCAGTTCGATCAAACAAAGTGTTAATATGTTGCAATTTAAAAAAAAGGTATAAAAGTTGTATTTTTGATAAGTACAGAAGTGAAGAGGGTGAATGATAATTCATTATGATTGTAAATGCAGTTTGATTATGTTTTTTTTTTTTGTTTATGATTTTATTGTTTTCATTATCTTAATACTAAGATAAAGCATTATTGTAATTTAGCAGGTTTTTTTTGTATTATGTAAAACGTTATGTTAGATTTATCTTCTTTGATTGTGAATTGGTTTGGGTAGTTACTGGGGGTAGGTCTTGATAAGCCTAGGGCTTCTACCTATCCCTTTTCGAACAGGTTGATTATTGTTTTTGTGTTTATTTATTTGTATGGAAATTTCATACGTATTGCTGTCTTCATTTATTTATTTTTATTATTAATTTATTAATTGTTCGAAATAAAGATTTCATTCATTCATGATCTGTTACTGACACCTGCTGCTCAACAGCAGTACTGCAGCTCTCATGAGGGATTACACAATCATCTCAATCAGCATATTCAAACTGTCCCTGATGATGGGATTACAAACAGAAGAGGATTATCTGACGTGTTTAATCTCATGCATACGACCTTGACACAATCTGAGGTCATGAACTCCTGGAGCATCACACACACTACACAACTGATCGATAAGACAACAATATAACAACAAAGTGCATTACATAATGGATTCCTGTACAAATCATACACTTTATTCATTTTTAATGAAGCTATGAGAAATACAGTAAATACAGTAATTCAGTCGTTTTTGACGAGATTTGATCAATAACTCTTGATTCTGTCTGTAATTGCACATATAACTAAAGGAGCAAAACACATTAAAGGAATATGAAGTTTATAATTTAAAGCACTTTCATTAATTCTTCTGTTAAAACGTGTGTATTATTTGAGCTGTGATGTTGTTTATGTCTTGTGTTTATACAGTATTTGAATGTTTACAGATTAAACCCCGTTGACTTCTGTTGTAAGTGTCTCACTGGAACACACGTTTGTGCTTTTATTTTTAAAGCTCATGTTTGACCTGCTAGATATAAATCCATCCATCCATCCATCGTCAACCGCTTATCCTGTGTACAGGGTCGCGGGGGGCTGGAGCCTATCCCAGCTAACATTGGGCGAAAGGCGGGGGACACCCTGGACAGGTCGCCAGTCCATCGCAGGGCCTAGATATAAATCATTATTTTAAAATTTTTAGTTTTTTTTTTTTTGCTGGAGTGGTGGTGGCGTAGTGGGCTAAAGCACATAACTGGTAATCAGGAGGTTGCTGGTTCGATCCCCACAGTCACCACCATTGTGTCCTTGAGTAAGACACTTAACTCCAGGTTGCTCCGGGGGGATTGTCCCTGTAATAAGTGCTCTGTATAATACATTGGTACTCAGAAGGTTGCTGGTTTGATCCCCACAGTCACCACCATTGTGTCCTTGAGTAAGACACTTAACTCCAGGTTGCTCCGGGGGGATTGTCCCTGTAATAAGTGCTCTGTATAATACATTGGTACTCAGAAGGTCACTGGTTCAAGCCCCACAGTCACCACCATTGTGTCCTTGAGTGAGACACTTAACTCCAGGTTGCTCCGGGGGGATTGTCCCTGTAATAAGTGCTCTGTATAATACATTGGTACTCAGAAGGTCACTGGTTCAAGCCCCACAGTCACCACCATTGTGTCCTTGAGTAAGACACTTAACTCCAGGTTGCTCCGGGGGGATTGTCCCTGTAATAAGTGCTCTGTATAATACATTGGTACTCAGAAGGTCACTGGTTCAAGCCCCACAGTCACCACCATTGTGTCCTTGAGTAAGACACTTAACTCCAGGTTGCTCCGGGGGGATTGTCCCTGTAATAAGTGCACTGTAAGTCACTTTGGATAAAAGCGTCTGCCAAATGCATAAATGTAAATGTAAATGTAAATAACTTTAAATAGATTTGTCAAGACTAGCAAAGTCAACAGAAGTAATTACATTTTTTCTCCACATTTTTAGAAAAAATGATTTAAGAGATAAAACCATTTTTATACAGTAAAACTGTTACATCTTTTTTGTTCCCGGGTCACATGATATTATATTTATATATATATCCTCTTTCCAAAACTCTCAAAATGGGACTGCATATAGTTTACAAACATGCACACACAGAACTGACAAAACAGATGTAACAAACATAAATAATAAACAATATCTGCCTAAAAACTGCCTAAAGGGAGCAAACGTTCATGCACACATTTGACAGACGGATCTGATAATAATCACACTTTAACATTCAGCACTTCATACAAGAAACACAATACAATTAATTTAAAAATGTATACAAGTACAGATGTTGTATAGCTGTTTTGATGTTGTGCAGTTGTGTTGTATTGTTGTTCTAATGTTGTGTAGTTGTGTTGTATAGTTGTTTTGATGTTGTGCAGTTCTGTTGTATTGTTGTTCTAATGTTGTGTAGTTGTGTTGTATAGTTGTTTTGATGTTGTGCAGTTGTGTTGTATTGTTGTTCTAATGTTGTGTAGTTGTGTTGTATAGTTGTTTTGATGTTGTGCAGTTCTGTTGTATTGTTGTTCTGAGGTTGTGTAGTTGTGTTGTATAGTTTCTTTGATGTTGTGCAGTTGTGTTGTATTGTTGTTCTGAGGTTGTGTAGTTGTGTTGTATAGTTGTTTTGATGTTGTGCAGTTCTGTTGTATTGTTGTTCTGAGGTTGTGTAGTTGTGTTGTATAGTTGTTTTAATGTTGTGCAGTTGTGTTGTATTGTTGTTCTGAGGTTGTGTAGTTGTGTTGTATAGTTGTTTTGATGTTGTGCAGTTGTGTTGTATTGTTGTTCTGAGGTTGTGTAGTTGTGTTGTATAGTTTCTTTGATGTTGTTTTTATTATTTTATTTTTTTTTATTATTTTATTTTTTTAATTGCTTGCCAGATCCCCGACATGCCGTCACCTGGTCCTCATCACAGAGCCCTAATAATTGGTGATTCTATTGTAAATAGAGGAAATAGAGACTCCATGCTGGCAGCCACTAGGATGTCTGAGTGGTGTCTGGAGAATAAAATAGGATTTATTGACAATTGGGAGACTTTTTGGGGTAGACCTGACCTACTAAAGAAAGACGGACTCCATCCTTGCAGGGAAGGTGCCGCTCTCCTCTCTAGTAATTTGGCTCATAGTCGTAATAGTATTTGACTAACTGGAATAGTATTTGACTAACTGTCTGAATCAGAGAAACTGGCTAATCCGAACATCTGCTAGCTGCCTTGAGACGTCACAAAGGTCACATAAACTACAACACATAGAGACAGTATCACCTAAATATCTCATAGAGACTGTGTCTGTTCCCCGAACTACCAACCATAAACCCCTCACTAAATCATTTAGAAAAAAATATATTAAGGTAAAACTTGAAATTAACAAATATTTTGAAGATAAACATCAATAAGATACTAAACATTAGTTCTATCGGGAAGACACGCAGGCTTGCGTGACGTTTAAAATGTCATTTATTTGATAAATGTAAAACAGGAAGTAATGTCTCTCTCTTTGTCGTAGGCCCCGTCGCGGCGGTCCGAGGGAGTTGTACCCGGAACCGTCATGTCCTGCCGGAAATAGGGTCTGAAGGGTCGAGGAGGATGTGTCACTACAATTTACAGTGAAGTGTTTGGTGTTACTCAGAGGACAGGATATACGTTTAAGTCTTTTGAACTAATAATGCTTAATGTGACACCGTCAGATATAAATAAAAAATCTCTGTTGTCTTTTACCCTCGCTAATGTATATAGATCACCTACTTTACTGTATATACTGCGTACCTAATTGTTAGGCAAATTGTATTGTATAGAGCGGAACTGGCCCCCACAGTGAGTCTGGTTTAGGGTTAGGTTGGGGTTAGTCAGAGGGGAACTGGCCCCCACAGTGAGTCTGTGTTAGGGTGGGGTTAGTCAGAGGGGAACTGGCCCCCACAGTGAGTCTGGTTTAGGGTTAGGGTGGGGTTAGTCAGAGGGGAACTGGCCCCCACAGTGAGTCTGTGTTAGGGTGGGGTTAGACAGAGGGGAACTGGCCCCCACAGTGAGTCTGGTTTAGGGTTAGGGTGGGGTTAGTCACAGGGGAACTGGCCCCCACAGTGAGTCTGGTTTAGGGTTAGGGTGGGGTTAGTCAGAGGGGAACTGACCCCACAGTGAGTCTGGTTTAGGGTTAGGGTGGGGTTAGTCAGAGGGGAACTGGCCCCCACAGTGAGTCTGGTTTAGGGTTAGGGTGGGGTTAGTCAGAGGGGAACTGGCCCCCACAGTGAGTCTGGTTTAGGGTTAGGGTGGGGTTAGTCAGAGGGGAACTGGCCCCCACAGTGAGTCAGGTTTAGGGTTAGGGTGGGGTTAGACAGAGGGGAACTGGCCCCCACAGTGAGTCTGGTTTAGGGTTAGGGTGGGGTTAGTCAGAGGGGAACTGGCCCCCACAGTGAGTCTGTGTTAGGGTGGGGTTAGACAGAGGGGAACTGGCCCCCACAGTGAGTCTGGTTTAGGGTTAGGGTGGGGTTAGTCACAGGGGAACTGGCCCCCACAGTGAGTCTGGTTTAGGGTTAGGGTGGGGTTAGTCAGAGGGAACTGACCCCACAGTGAGTCTGGTTTAGGGTTAGGGTGGGGTTAGTCAGAGGGAACTGGCCCCCACAGTGAGTCTGGTTTAGGGTTAGGGTGGGGTTAGTCAGAGGGAACTGGCCCCCACAGTGAGTCTGGTTTAGGGTTAGGGTGGGGTTAGTCAGAGGGGAACTGGCCCCCACAGTGAGTCTGGTTTAGGGTTAGGTTGGGGTTAGTCAGAGGGAACTGGCCCCCACAGTGAGTCTGGTTTAGGGTTAGGGTGGGGTTAGTCAGAGGGGAACTGGCCCCCACAGCGAGTCTGGTTTAGGGTTAGGGTGGGGTTAGTCAGAGGGAACTGGCCCCCACAGCGAGTCTGGTTTAGTGTTAGGGTGGGGTTAGTCAGAGGGAACTGGCCCCCACAGCGAGTCTGGTTTAGGGTTAGGGTGGGGTTAGTCAGAGGGGAACTGGCCCCCACAGCGAGTCTGGTTTAGGGTTAGGGTGGGGTTAGTCAGAGGGAACTGGCCCCCACAGCGAGTCTGGTTTAGGGTTAGGGTGGGGTTAGTCAGAGGGAACTGGCCCCCACAGCGAGTCTGGTTTAGGGTTAGGGTGGGGTTAGTCAGAGGGGAACTGGCCCCCACAGCGAGTCTGGTTTAGGGTTAGGGTGGGGTTAGTCAGAGGGGAACTGGCCCCCACAGCGAGTCTGGTTTAGGGTTAGGGTGGGGTTAGTCAGAGGGGAACTGGCCCCCACAGCGAGTCTGGTTTAGGGTTAGGGTGGGGTTAGTCAGAGGGGAACTGGCCCCCACAGCGAGTCTGGTTTAGGGTTAGGGTGGGGTTAGTCAGAGGGGAACTGGCCCCCACAGCGAGTCTGGTTTAGGGTTAGGGTGGGGTTGGTCAGAGGGGAACTGGCCCCCACAGTGAGTCTGGTTTAGGGTTAGGGTGGGGTTGGTCAGAGGGGAACTGGCCCCCACAGTGAGTCTGGTTTAGGGTTAGGGTGGGGTTAGTCAGAGGGAACTGGCCCCCACAGTGAGTCTGGTTTAGGGTTAGGGTGGGGTTGGTCAGAGGGAACTGGCCCCCACAGTGAGTCTGGTTTAGGGTTAGGGTGGGGTTAGTCAGAGGGGAACTGGCCCCCACAGTGAGTCTGGTTTAGGGTTAGGGCGGGGTTAGACAGAGGGGAACTGGCCCCCACAGTGAGTCTGGTTTAGGGTTAGGGTGGGGTTAGTCAGAGGGGAACTGGCCCCCACAGTAAGTCTGGTTTCTCCCAAGGTTATTTTCTCCATTAATCAACATCTTATGGAGTTTTGTGTTCCTTCAGTCACCTTCAGCTGCTCACTGGGGTTATTAATACAATTATTATTTAATTACTTATTTTTAAACTCAATTCACAATCGTATTTTATCTAATTACAAAATGATGATTCATCGACTTTATTGACATTACAGTTTAATCTTCTGTAAAGCTGCTTTGAAACGATGTGTGTTGTGAAAATCACTACACAAATAAAATTGACTGGATATGATTTTAATATAGTGATGGCACATTACAGTGAAGCTGGTAATTCAACATTAATTCAATTTTCGAGATTGTCAGGACAGAGTTTCTCAGACTTTAATGCAGATATGATTGCATTCAAAGCAACACGTCACATTTTACATCTGTCAAGAGAAAATAACGTGTGTGTGATTGATATAAGGCATCAATTCCTCACACCAGAGTGTTTGTGCAGCATGAAGAGCCCTCGTTATATTCTGAATCACATTTATAACATCTGTAAACAAGACTTTTGAATGTAAACATAAGCTGTTCTTCAATGTGTTTGAGTTTATATCCAGTCAACATTTCTCTGATGATGAACACGTCACACCAGCAACACACTTGAATGAGATTTAATTTGACGTGTTGCTTATAAAATAAACATGTTTTATTCATAAATCCACAGCAAAGTTTTCACAAAGCAACGGTTGTCACGCTGCAAAAACATTTACCTGATTAGTAATCAATAACATCCTTAAACAAGACACATTTACTCGAGAAACTAAGCTGCATGAGATTTAAAGACACAGAATATATCTTGAAATCACGGGGATATTATTTATTTATATGCAAATGAGCATCTTGTTTGATTCATGCTTAATCCAGAAATAACTATTTAACAATAGGGAAAGAAAAATAAACTTGTATTCTCTATTAAATGTCTTTTAAATCTTATGCTATTTAACCGGTCGTGTAAATGAATCTTATTTAAGAGCTTGTTTGTATTGGTGAAATACTGCTTTACTGCAAAAACATCCAATAATAATCAGGACAATCATTTTGTTACAGAGTTTTGTTTTTTTCAGTAAAAATATGTCAATATTTGACCTTGTTATCAGAGAAATCTAAAGAAATTACGGTGGTTCTTGTTTTAGACTGTTGTTTAGTTTCTATGTTTGGATATTTTTACTGGAAAATAAGACAAAATGACTCTGTAAGTAAATCATGTTTGCAGTGAAACAGGTCAAATGTCCAGATGTTCTACCAAAGAAAAGTTTCAAATAGAAACACAAGCACATGGCTCAGATGTTCACGCACACGCATTCATCCCACCAGTCTCTGCGTCACCACCTCACGGTACATGATGGAGATGTAGATGAAGAGCAGGAGAATGACGAAGAAATCGTCCATGAAGCCGAGCAGACCCACCACGCCCTCCGGGATGAAGTCGAGCGGTGACACCAGATACATCAGAGCGCCCATCAGACACAGCAGAATCCTGATCCGGAACATCCAGAACAATCCGCCCACCGAGAACATCTCTCTGAACGCGTGGCGCAGCAGTGTGGGCACGTCTCGCAGCCGATCCAGCAGCTGCAGGGCACAAACAAACAGTCCAATAACAGAGTGAATATCCACTCGTCCTGCGATGCTTCAGAACACATTACTCTCTAACACCTGACATAAGGTCAATCGTACAACTGTTGCAGTTGAGATCGTAGACTTTGTTTCAGTACAGATGAATATAAAAACAGAACAGGTGAGTGTGCCATTTCAGACTCACCATCTGTACCCGGGTGATGCCAATGTAAATGGCTAATCATTTTCCATGTATTGCCACATGTAGAGAAAACATGGACCTTCCTGAAAATGTTCCTCTGGATTCACAAACGCTACGTTCTCCCCAGATTTGTTAGTTAAACGTGTATGTGAGCCAATTACAAACATGAGTAAATAGGGGGCATGTGCATGTTCATTCACAATTAGCATAATCCCCGCCCATGAAAACACTATAAATGGAAGTCCCCAGACTCGCTGGTAAATGCAGTTTAAATCGATGCGGGACAGTTCATCGTGTTTATGAATGAAGCGCATTCACATCGTAAAAATATATATATTTTTTTTTTTTTTTTTTTATTTGAGCAGTAACCATTCTGCTCAAAAGGAGAGAGCCGAAGCAAAAGAGCTTATAAGCTCCCCCAAATTTTATACAAGAAACATTCTCATTTCACAATGGTTCAAGGAAACAAAGTACAAGACAACAAAACAACAACAAAGAGACAACAAGTATCTGGTCATAGTAAAAGTACCCCTAATGACAAAACATTTCTTCTTCTCTATACTTTTCAAAGATCTTTTGTTTATATTTGTATTTAAAAAGATTGATGTTTGAACTTCGTTTTATCACTATCTCCAAATTATTCCATAATTGTACCCCATTGACTGTAAGGCTAAAACTTTTCAAAGTTGTACTGTGTTTCTAGCGTCCTAAAGTTTAAATCATCACGTAATTCATAACAACCAGTACGTTCTTGAAACCTTTTTTGTATTTTGCTTGGTAACAATTTGTGCCTTGCTTTGTATAGAATCTGTACTGATTGGAACTCAACAATGTCATAAAACTTCATGATCTTTGATTTTAAAAATAGTGAGTTTGTGTGGTCCAAAAACCCTACTTTATGAATTAGTCGAATAACTCTTTTTTGCAACATTACTATTGGTCTTAATGTACTTTTATAAGTGCTACCCCATATCATAGAACAATAATATAAATAAGGCAAGATCAAAGAACAATATAAAGTATGCAGTGCTTTACTATTTAAAATATGCTTTACTTTAGCAATTACAGAAATGCTTCTTGATATTTTAGTGATGGTATATTTAATGTGAGAGTTCCAAGTAATTCTATCATCTATAATAACTCAAGAAATTTGATTTCATGCACCCGCTCTATAACAACACCCTCTATCTGGATTGCTTCCTGAGCATTGGTGTTACTGTTGCCAAATATCATCATTTTACTTTTACTCAAATTTAGTGATAATTTGTTTTGTTTGAAGCACATATTAACACGTTTCAGTTCCAAGGTAACAATTTGACACAGTTGTTGTAAATCATCACCCGATGCAAAAGTATTTGTATCGTCTGCAAACAAGATAAATCTCAGTATTTTTGATGTTTTACAAATATCGTTTATATACATATTAAATAATTTTGGACCCAGAATGGAACCTTGAGGTAAACCGCACACAATTTCTTGACAACTCGACTGATGATGTCCTATTGTCACACATTGTTTTCTATTTTTTAAGTAACTGGTAACCCAGTGTAATGCTACCCCTCTAATCCCATACTTTTCCAGTTTGTTAATCAATATGTCATAATTTATTGTGTCGAAAGCTTTACTTAGGTCAAAAAATAACCCTATTGCATATTTCTTGCTATCAACAGCATTCAGTTATTTCATCAACTATATCAAAGAGTGCATGTGAAGTTGAACAATTTTTCCTAAAACCAAACTGATTGTCTGAGAGTAATTTGTTTCTTTCTATAAAGCTATCAAGTCTAGAATTAAAAACCTTCTCTAAAATGTTTGAAAATTGTGGTAAAAGAGAAACAGGCCTGTAGTTAGTAAAGAGATGCTTATCTCCTGCAGAGGAATCACTTTTGCTACTTTCATACTATCAGGAAATTGGCCAGTTTGCAATGACAAGTTACAAATGTATGTTAACGGCTTACAGATACTTTCAATAACACATTTTAAGGTCTTCATATCCATATCATAGTGGTCTGTCGAGGTTTTGTTTTTACACCTTCCAACAATGTCCAATATCTCCTTTTCCTCAACAGGATTAAGAAACAATGTCTTGGGATTTGTGTCTATTAGCTCACAATTATAGGTCTCGACATTTGCAATTTTTGCAGCAAGATTCGGGCCAACATCTACAAAGAATTTATTAAATCTGTTGACTATTGAGTTCTTATTATTTATAATGTTATCCTCATCTCTAAAATATTGTGGATAATTGTTCATTCTAGTTTTATTTCTGATTAAACTATTTAAAATGTTCCATAAACCTTTGGTATTATTCTTATTACTATCTAACAATTTATTGTAATAATCCTGTTTACATTTTCTAATGATACCTGTCAATTTGTTTTTATATTTCTTATATTTAACCTCCGCTTCTTTTGTTCTAAACTTTAAAAAAAAATTGTAAAGTGAATTTTTTTTCCTGCACGCATTCAGCAATCCTTTTGACATCCATGGGTTTTCTATGCCCTTTCTGTTTTCACAATAATTTTATATTGGACAATTTTTATCATATACTTTTTGAAATACTCGCACAAACTCATCATATGCCTTGTTAGTGTCATTCTCTCTGTATATAATACTCCAATCTTGCGTTAATAGTTCCTTTCTAAATGCTTCAATAGTTTTCTCTGTCTTTACCCTTCTAGACAAATACATACTTTCCTCTTCATTTTTTTGATAAGCATTTTTATGTAATACAAAAACTGGAAGGTGATCACTGATATGATTTATCATTAGTCCGCTGACTGTATTACTTTCTAATTCATTGGAAAAAATATTATCTATTAAAGTAGCACTATGGTTTGTAATTCTACTCGGTTTGGTTATTAGAGGAAACAAACCTATACTAAATAGAGTATTAATAAATTCATCAGTCTTTTTATGTTTATTTGGGTTTAGCAGTTTAACGTTTCTGATTTAAATCTGAAAAGTGCTCCTCTAACCAATTATTAAACACATCTATATTAGACCCAGGGGTTCTATAAATACAACTTACAATAATATTTTTCTTTTTTGTCCTTACAATTTCAATAGTTAGACATTCAAGTATATCATCCACCACCATAGTCATATTTTCAATCATTTTAAAACCATAATTTAAATCTACAAACATAGCTACACCCCCACCTTGCTTATTCCTTCTGTTCTGACTTATAAACTCATAACCTTCAATACTAAAATCCATTTCTTTATCATTACGTATCCATGTTTCTGATATCAAAATCACACTGAATTTTGGAAACTGTTTTAAGTAACTCTTAATGTGGTCAAAGTTTGCATAAAGGCTTCTACTGTTAAAGTGAATTACAGAGAAGGTATTAACATACTTAAATGTACAATTGTAATCATCCTCTGTGTAATATTGACAGACATTAACAGATCTCGTAAAGAAATTATTTTCAGGGTCAATGTCAATCTCAGTACTCTGTAAATCATATTATGAGTATGTAATATCCAGACCATTTAATTCAGTATTTTTCCTTAATGAGAGTTTAAAATCAGAGATTGCTTTAGAAGTCTTGATGGAGGCCATGTGAAAATAAATGTTTCAACATACCAGAATTATGCCGATTATCCTGATTTTTAAACTTAATTTGGTGCGCCGATGAACTATTAGTTTGTCGTAACGCAGGAAAGCAATATCGCCCCTATCTCTTGCGGCTCTCAACTCTGGCATCAATTCTTTACGCTTCTTTTTAACTAAGTCCATATAGTCCTCGTTTATGAAAGTTTTTGATCCTTTGAGGCGACTTGCGCGCAGCAAAATGGTTTCTCGAGCCTTCCAACTCAGAAGCTTGACGATAATGGGTCTCGGCCGGTCCCTTCCGCCGTCCGGTTTCCCCACGCAGTGGGCCCTTTCCACCTCCACCGTGTGCTGCAGCTTGAGCTTCTCCGTCAGCAGCTGTTTCACTTTTTCCTCCGCGTCGGCCCAAGTCTCCCCGGCAATTCCTTTACTCCCTCAAAGACCAAGTTGTTTCTGCGGCTCTGCCCTTCCAGGTACTCCATTTTATCATTGATGATGAGCATACTGTCGCAAACTTTATAATGTGTTGTTGCGTTCAGTTAATTTTACATTCTCTTCCTTCAGATTGTCCACCTCACCTTGCGTGAACTGTAAGCTTGTTTTGAGTTCTTGAATGTCCCTAAATAATGCATCCATACGGGTGTTTGTAGCTTCCATTGTCATTTTTATAAATCCTTTAAAAATCTCCTGTTGTTGCTGAAGTAGTTCCTTGAACATATCCTTTTGTTGATCCATTAGCCCAATGACTCGACTTAGGCTAACGTACTCCTCCTCCGATGCCAAATCTACCTGCTGCTTGGTCTCTGTTTTTGATGGTTTCGGCATTGTGAGACTTAACAAACACAAAGATAGTGAGGACGGTCACATGAGGGCGTTCATGAAGCACACTTGGTAACAAACTATTCCTTGAAGAAATAAACACGAACATCAAATAAACATTTTTAATTAAAATACAATGAATAATTCCTCTGTCTCCAGATCGTCCGCCGGAACAGCGATCCCAATTATCAGTCGCTTTATATTAATTACTAGCTTTTATTTTATTATTAATAGCTTCAAATAAAATGTTTTAATGTCATTCATTAATATTAGTGCTTTCAGGTTTGGATCATGGGTGAGAAATATTTATTAAATATTTTTTGAAATGCGTATGGAGAATATTGAAGGGGAATATCTTGTGCTTTCAGCACCTGTATATATTTATATATGTATTTATATATACACTGCGCGCACAATTATTAGGAAAATATTCTTCAGGATTCATGTTACTGTTGAACAAACACAACACTCTCAGCCAATCCCACATGTTATTGAACCTCAAATCTGAATGTTAACCAAAGGAAAAGTGAGTTTGGTGTTTCTCAGGGGGATATATAAGTGTGCACAATTATTAGGCAACTAAATTACAAACATAATTTCTCCCAACTCAATAGTTTATTCTCAATGTTTAGAGTAAGTACAAAAAGATAAGTAACACAAAATTACAATTAAACAACATTTATGGGCTTTCAAAAATATTCAGTGACCAATGTAACCTGCGGTGGTGGCGTAGTGGGCTAAAGCACATAACTGGTAATCAGGAGGTTGCTGGTTCGATCCCCACAGTCACCACCATTGTGTCCTTGAGTAAGACACTTAACTCCAGGTTGTTCTGGGGGGATTGTCCCTGTAATAAGTGCTCTGTATAATACATTGGTAATCAGAAGGTTGCTGGTTTCATCCCCACAGTCACCACCATTGTGTCCTTGAGTAAGACACTTAACTCCAGGTTGCTCCGGGGGGATTGTCCCTGTAATAAGTGCTCTGTATAATACATTGGTAATCAGAAGGTTGCTGGTTCGATCCCCACAGTCACCACCATTGTGTCCTTGAGTAAGGCACTTAACTCCAGGTTGCTCCGGGGGGATTGTCCCTGTAATAAGTGCTCTGTATAATACATTGGTACTCAGAAGGTTGCTGGTTCGATCCCCACAGTCACCACCATTGTGTCCTTGAGTAAGACACTTAACTCCAGGTTGCTCCGGGGGGATTGTCCCTGTAATAAGTGCTCTGTATAATACATTGGTACTCAGAAGGTTGCTGGTTCGATCCCCACAGTCACCACCATTGTGTCCTTGAGTAAGACACTTAACTCCAGGTTGCTCCGGGGGGATTGTCCCTGTAATAAGTGCTCTGTATAATACATTGGTACTCAGAAGGTTGCTGGTTCGATCCCCACAGTCACCACCATTGTGTCCTTGAGTAAGACACTTAACTCCAGGTTGTTCCGGGGGGATTATCCCTGTAATAAGTGCTCTGTATAATACATTGGTACTCAGAAGGTTGCTGGTTCGATCCCCACAGTCACCACCATTGTGTCCTTGAGTAAGACACTTAACTCCAGGTTGCTCCGGGGGGATTGTCCCTGTAATAAGTGCTCTGTATAATACATTGGTACTCAGAAGGTTGCTGGTTCGATCCCCACAGTCACCACCATTGTGTCCTTGAGTAAGACACTTAACTCCAGGTTGCTCCGGGGGGATTGTCCCTGTAATAAGGGCACTGAAAGTCGCTTTGGATAAAAGCATCTGCCAAATGCATAAATGTATAAATGTAAATGTTTCCCTTCTTTTCATGAGCCGTCCATCCATGTAGTCAATCAGTTTCTTGATCTGTTCATGATCAACTTTGACTGAAGCAGCAACCACAGTCTCCCAAATGCTGTTCAGAGGCGTATTGTCTTCCTTCATGTTTGAGAAGGGCCCACAAGTTCTCAGTAGGATTTAAGTCAGGTGAGGAAGGGGGCCAAGTCATTATTTGGGCATCTTTGATGCCCTTGCTGGCTATCCAATCAGTGGAGTACTTGGATGCATGTGATTGTCCTGCATAAAGATCATGGCCTTCTTGGTGCGGAGGACTTCTTCCTGTACCACTGCTTGAAGAACTTTCCAGAAACCGACTGTAGGTTTGAGAGTTTCAGTCCATCTTCAACTCGAAAAGGTCCAACTACCTCATCCATAATGATAGCAGCCAATACCAGTACCCCTCCGCCACCTTGCTGGCACCTGACTCGAAGTGGTGCCCTGTGCCCATTAGTGATCCAGCCACGGGCCCGTCCATCTGGTCCATCAAGAGTCACTCTCATTTCATCCATCCATAAATCCTTTGAAAATGTCCAACTACCTCATCCTTAACGATAGCAGCCAATACCAGTACCCCTCCGCCACCTTGCTGGCACCTGACTCGAAGTGGTGCCCTGTGCCCATTAGTGATCCAGCCACGGGCCCGGCCCATCTGGTCCATCAAGAGTCACTCTCATTTCATCCATCCATAAATCCTTTGAAAAGGTCCAACTACCTCATCCTTAACGATAGCAGCCAATACCAGTACCCCTCCGCCACCTTGCTGGCACCTAACTCGAAGTGGTGCCCTGTGCCCATTAGTGATCCAGCCATGGGCCCGTCCATCTGGTCCATCAAGAGTCACTCTCATTTCATCCATCCATAAATCCTTTGAAAAGGACTTGACGTTTCATCTTGTGAATATATTCAGTGCTGGTCGTGTTTCGGCCTTCTTGACCGTGCCATGTCTCGGAGCAGTTGGCACCTTGTACTTCTGGGCACTCCAGGTAGGTTGCAGTTCTGGAGTATGGTGGCATTGGAGGATAATGGGTTCCTGGTAGTTTCACGTTGAATTCTTTTCAAGACTTTTGCAGTTAATTTGCACCTTTTCTTCGCCATGTGTTTTTTGCGCCCCAGTTGACTATTCGCAACGAAACGTGTGATTGTCCGGTGGTCACGCCTCAATAGTTATTTCAAGAGGGTTGCATCCGTCTGAAAGGCACTTTACAATATTTTACTTTTCAGTGCCAGTTAAATCTCTTTTTTGGCCCATTTTACCTGAGGTAATGAAGCTGCCTAATAATGGTGCACACCTTGATGCAAGGTGTTCGCCACTTTCGCCACACCCCCTCATTACCAGTCCATTCCTGCTCATTACATAAATATCAACCGAAATGCCTGAATCCAATCAGCATTCAAGTTTATGTTGGAAAATGTGCATGAAAATAATGATGAGATCAGAATACTCTCTTGCCTAATAATTGGGCACACATTTAAAAAAGAAAACAACAAACTTATTTGAACGAATCAGTGAATATTCATCAGAACAGCTTTATGAGCGATTTTCACAAAACTTTGTTCCGCTCGTGTTCCATGAATGAGGCACAATGTCTGCAAACACTCTTTCGTTAATGTAATAAAGACACACAGGGGTCTTCTCTATATCTGCAGCTGTGATGACATCAGCTGATTGAACCACAGTCGGAGCATGTGCACATACAGCACAGTTAATGTCCCCCTGGAGAACCGTTCCACCCCTCACATAAACACACACTCACAGATCGCGGCTGTCCAGAGAATCTGCGGTTGTAATCATTGATGTCACTGAGAATCAGAGCGGGATCCACCTGCCCGTCTTGTGTTTGAGCGTTGTGGCCCGTGTTGTGGAAAAGAGGGAAGAGCAGGGTCACCTGACACACAGAGAAAGGTCAAAGGTCACACACAAATAAATAAGCAGACACACACAGAACTGCAGAGAAAATGTCTGGAAAAGATTCAGTCTGGGTCTGTAAATGAGTGAGCATCACTACACAGAATGATGTTTGTTTTGTTGATGATTTACCATTTGTCTGCAGATGGGGCAGTTGATCGCACCGAGCCAGGTGCCGTAACGCCAGTACGCAACGATGCACGGACCTTTCAATCAAAACAAAGAACTGATCAGCAGATACAATCACACTCACGTTCAACACATTTGTTTTCACTGTAACTTGATCAGTATAAGAACAGAGCGTCCTCACCGCAGAACAGATGGCCACAGTTGGTCTCTACGGGCAGGACGGCGAGCTGGAGACACACGGGACACGACATGTCTGAATAGTACTGATGTCTCGACTCTGGAGACGACACCTGGAGGAGATGCTCGTGAGAGTCACACACACACACACACACACTAATATAACACACTCCAGTGCTCACGTCACAGTGCCATCAAATATAATGTGTAAGACAGCACTCAGTAAACGCAGTTCCAAATCCTTTAGGGTTAGGTAGAATGGTAGAAACACTGAAACTAGCATCTCCTTTTGTGTTCCACAGAACAAAGAAAGTCTTGGATTTGGAACAAGGCGGCGGTGAGTAAATGGCACAATTTTCATTTTTGGTTGATCCCATAAAAGTATCCCAGAAAGGATAATTGTCTCATCATTGACTCACCCTCATGCCATCTCAAACTCGTTTGACTTTCTTTCTTCTGCAGAATCACTGGAGATATGATGTAAATATATTGATTAAATGCAAGTCAAAGGGGCTCAACAGTGTCAAGCTGCAATAAGGACATGAAGCCATCATAATATGACTCTTCTGAAGAGATACGACCAAAATGCAGCTCCTTTTTTACTATAAATCTTGTCATCTGCAGTCTCATTGGCACGATCGTGATTTTAAGCTTGTTCACACACTTCCTCATGCTTGACGCAGAGTTCCAGGTTTGCGGTTATCCAGGTTCAATAGGATATCAGACCTGGTAACCATCTGCAGTGTCAGCGAATCACAAGAATGCCAAGATTTATAATGAATAATGACTAATAAATTTGACTGGATCATGCAGAGTGCTAAACAGTGCGGCACAGACCACACAACCTGAAACAAACCCAGGAAGTATTTTGTACTATGGAGAATCTCATAAGGCCAGACAGACAGCTCTTGATTGTCTTCAGATATCCCAAGAGATGACATAAAACAACATTTAAAACAAATCATAACAAGATCCAAAATTAAAATTACATGATCAAACCTTATAACATACAGTGGCAAGAAATAGTATGTGAATTACCTGCATTTATTTAAAATCTGAAACAATAATGAACAAACACAAAATTCAAACATTCACAGTGCTGTGGAGAAAGTAAGTGAACCCCATAGGCTAATGATGTCAACAAAAGCTAATTAGAGTGAGGAGTTGGCAAACCCGGCATCCAATTAATGTAACAAGATTGTAGGCAAACTCAAACATTTTGAGTTTGCTCTTCACATGAAGCATCTGATGACGTGCACTGAAAGAGATCTCAGAAGACCTGCGATCAAGAATTGTTGCTTTGCATAAAGCTGGAAAGGGTTAAATTGATCTGGAAGAGCTTAAATATTCATTGTCCACGGTTAGACAAACTGTCTATAAATGGAGATGATTTAGTACTATAGGTACTCTCACTAGAAGTGGCCGTTAGATATTCATCTGTCCACAGTGAGACAAACTGTCTATAAATGGAGATGATTTAGTACTATAGGTACTCTCACTAGAAGTGGCCGTTAGATATTCATCTGTCCACAGTTAGACAAACTGTCTATAAATGGAGATGATTTAGTACTATAGGTACTCTCTCTAGAAGTGGCCGTTAGATATTCATCTGTCCACAGTGAGACAAACTGTCTATAAATGGAGATGATTTAGTACTATAGGTACTCTCACTAGAAGTGGCCGTTAGATATTCATCTGTCCACAGTTAGACAAACTGTCTATAAATGGAGATGATTTAGTACTATAGGTACTCTCTCTAGAAGTGGCAGTTAGATATTCATCTGTCCACAGTTAGACAAACTGTCTATAAATGGAGATGATTTAGTACTATAGGTACTCTCTCTAGAAGTGGCCGTTAGATATTCATCTGTCCACAGTTAGACAAACTGTCTATAAATGGAGATGATTTAGTACTATAGGTACTCTCTCTAGAAGTGGCCGTTAGATATTCATCTGTCCACAGTTAGACAAACTGTCTATAAATGGAGATGATTTAGTACTACAGGTACTCTCTCTAGAAGTGGCCGTTAGATATTAATCTGTCCACAGTTAGACAAACTGTCTATATATGGAGATGATTTAGTACTATAGGTACTCTCACTAGAAGTGGCCGTTAGATATTCATCTGTGCACAGTTAGACAAACTGTCTATAAATGGAGATGATTTAGTACTATAGGTACTCTCACTAGAAGTGGCCGTTAGATATTCATCTGTACACAGTTAGACAAACTGTCTATAAATGGAGATGATTTAGTACTATAGGTACTCTCTCTAGAAGTGGCCGTTAGATATTCATCTGTTCACAGTTAGACAAACTGTCTATAAACGGAGATGATTTAGTACTATAGGTACTCTCACTAGAAGTGGCCGTTAGATATTCATCTGTCCACGGTTAGACAAACTGTCTATAAATGGAGATGATTTAGTACTATAGGTACTCTCAATAGAAGTGGCCGTTAGATATTCATCTGTCCACAGTTAGACAAACTGTCTATAAATGGAGATGATTTAGTACTATAGGTACTCTCTCTAGAAGTGGCCGTTAGATATTCATCTGTTCACAGTTAGACAAACTGTCTATAAACGGAGATGATTTAGTACTATAGGTACTCTCACTAGAAGTGGCCGTTAGATATTCATCTGTCCACAGTTACACAAACTGTCTATAAATGGAGATGATTTAGTACTATAGGTACTCTCACTAGAAGTGGCCGTTAGATATTCATCTGTCCACGGTTAGACAAACTGTCTATATATGGAGATGATATAGTACTATAGGTACTCTCACTAGAAGTGGCCGTTAGATATTCATCTGTCCACGGTTAGACAAACTGTCTATAAATGGAGATGATTTAGTACTACAGGTACTCTCTCTAGAAGTGGCCGTTAGATATTCATCTGCCCACAGTTAGACAAACTGTCTATAAATGGAGATGATTTAGTACTATAGGTACTCTCTCTAGAAGTGGCCGTTAGATATTCATCTGTCCACAGTTAGACAAACTGTCTATAAATGGAGATGATTTAGTACTATAGGTACTCTCACTAGAAGTGGCCGTTAGATATTCATCTGTCCACAGTTAGACAAACTGTCTATAAATGGAGATGATTTAGTACTATAGGTACTCTCACTAGAAGTGGCCGTTAGATATTCATCTGTCCACAGTTAGACAAACTGTCTATAAATGGAGATGATTTAGTACTATAGGTACTCTCACTAGAAGTGGCCGTTAGATATTCATCTGTCCACAGTTAGACAAACTGTCTATAAATGGAGATGATTTAGTACTATAGGTACTCTCACTAGAAGTGGCCGTTAGATATTCATCTGTCCAC
>NC_068278.1:60751799-60764576 GCF_025860055.1 Xyrauchen texanus | reverse complement strand
ACTGTCTATAAATGGAGATGATTTAGTACTATAGGTACTCTCAATAGAAGTGGCCGTTAGATATTCATCTGTCCACAGTTAGACAAACTGTCTATAAATGGAGATGATTTAGTACTATAGGTACTCTCTCTAGAAGTGGCCGTTAGATATTCATCTGTTCACAGTTAGACAAACTGTCTATAAACGGAGATGATTTAGTACTATAGGTACTCTCACTAGAAGTGGCCGTTAGATATTCATCTGTCCACAGTTACACAAACTGTCTATAAATGGAGATGATTTAGTACTATAGGTACTCTCACTAGAAGTGGCCGTTAGATATTCATCTGTCCACGGTTAGACAAACTGTCTATATATGGAGATGATATAGTACTATAGGTACTCTCACTAGAAGTGGCCGTTAGATATTCATCTGTCCACGGTTAGACAAACTGTCTATAAATGGAGATGATTTAGTACTATAGGTACTCTCAATAGAAGTGGCCGTTAGATATTCATCTGTCCACAGTTAGACAAACTGTCTATAAATGGAGATGATTTAGTACTATAGGTACTCTCTCTAGAAGTGGCCGTTAGATATTCATCTGTTCACAGTTAGACAAACTGTCTATAAACGGAGATGATTTAGTACTATAGGTACTCTCACTAGAAGTGGCCGTTAGATATTCATCTGTCCACAGTTACACAAACTGTCTATAAATGGAGATGATTTAGTACTATAGGTACTCTCACTAGAAGTGGCCGTTAGATATTCATCTGTCCACAGTTAGACAAACTGTCTATATATGGAGATGATATAGTACTATAGGTACTCTCACTAGAAGTGGCCGTTAGATATTCATCTGTCCACGGTTAGACAAACTGTCTATAAATGGAGATGATTTAGTACTACAGGTACTCTCTCTAGAAGTGGCCGTTAGATATTAATCTGTCCACAGTTAGACAAACTGTCTATATATGGAGATGATTTAGTACTATAGGTACTCTCTCTAGAAGTGGCCGTTATATATTCATCTGTCCACAGTTAGACAAACTGTCTATAAATGGAGATGATTTAGTACTATAGGTACTCTCACTAGAAGTGGCCGTTAGATATTCATCTGTCCACAGTTAGACAAACTGTCTATAAATGGAGATGATTTAGTACTATAGGTACTCTCACTAGAAGTGGCCGTTAGATATTCATCTGCCCACAGTTAGACAAACTGTCTATAAATGGAGATGATTTAGTACTATAGGTACTCTCACTAGAAGTGGCCGTTAGATATTCATCTGTCCACAGTTAGACAAACTGTCTATAAATGGAGATGATTTAGTACTATAGGTACTCTCACTAGAAGTGGCCGTTAGATATTCATCTGTCCACAGTTAGACAAACTGTCTATAAATGGAGATGATTTAGTACTATAGGTACTCTCACTAGAAGTGGCAGTTAGATATTCATCTGTCCACAGTTAGACAAACTGTCTATAAATGGAGATGATTTAGTACTATAGGTACTCTCTCTAGAAGTGGCCAGTTAGATATTCATCTGTCCACAGTTAGACAAACTGTCTATAAATGGAGATGATTTAGTACTATAGGTACTCTCACTAGAAGTGGCCGTTAGATATTCATCTGTCCACAGTTAGACAAACTGTCTATAAATGGAGATGATTTAGTACTATAGGTACTCTCTCTAGAAGTGGCAGTTAGATATTCATCTGTGCACAGTTAGACAAACTGTCTATAAATGGAGATGATTTAGTACTATAGGTACTCTCACTAGAAGTGGCCAGTTAGATATTCATCTGTCCACAGTTAGACAAACTGTCTATAAATGGAGATGATTTAGTACTATAGGTACTCTCTCTAGAAGTGGCCAGTTAGATATTCATCTGTCCACAGTTAGACAAACTGTCTATAAATGGAGATGATTTAGTACTATAGGTACTCTCTCTAGAAGTGGCCGTTAGATATTCATCTGTCCACAGTGAGACAAACTGTCTATAAATGGAGATGATTTAGTACTATAGGTACTCTCTCTAGAAGTGGCCGTTAGATATTCATCTGTCCACAGAGTCTTCTGTACAGAAAATATAAAACAGGTATGGTGTTCATGGCAGGACATCATGAAGGAAGCCGCTGCTGTCCAATAAAAACATTCCTGCACACCTGAAGTTTGCCAAAGACCATCTTGACCCTCCACAACACTACTGGGAACATGTTTTGTGTACTGATCAAACTAAGGTTGAATTGTTTGGGAAGAACAGCAGCACTATGTATGGTATAAAAAGGGCACAGCATACCAATATGAAAACATTGTGAAGTATGGTGGATGGGGCATTGTGATTTGGGTCTGATTTGCTGCTTCGAGGCCTGGACCTCTTGCCATCATCGAGGGAAAAAGGACAATGAAAAAGGACCCTAAACATTGAAGTAAATCCACTACAGAATTACTTCAAAAAGAAAATCCACTTTTGGAGTGTCCCAGTCAGAGCCCAGACCTTAACCCAATAGAGATGCTGTGGAATGACCTCAAGACATCCTAAGAATATGGAATAAGGGTCCGAAATTCCTTCTGAACGTTGCACAGGTTTATTCCGCATCTATCAGAAAGGCTTTATTGAGGTTATTGCTGCCAAAGGAGGATCGACCAGTTATTAAATCCACCTGAGAACCCAGGTCACAACCCTCCATGAGGAGGCTGAAGGTATGCGGTCAGCCTTATGCTTGACTCAGGGAAGAGGACGCCTCCTGCCTTGCATAGTCCTAATTTTCATGATTGGGCATGGGACACAAGCTCAGGTTTGATCACCCTGTAGCTGGCCACCTTTGATGAGGGTGTCTAGTTTTGAAAGGCCGAAACACCCCCTGATTCAAAGGTACATTACTGATGATGTGTCCCGAAATGTACATCTTTCCCATGACTGAGGTACAGCTCCCACGCCACTCTCAACATCAAGGCATGAACATGCACATACCATCCACTGGCACAATGGACAGTTTACCATCACGTCCTGAGTTTATGATTCCAAGGAGTCACTTACTTTCTCCACAGCACTGTGAATGTTTAATGGTGTGTGTTCAATAAAGACATGAAACAATATAATTGTTTGTGTGTTGTTAGATTAAGCACATTGTGTGTGTCTATAATTGTGACTTTAATGAAGCTGAGATCAGATCTAATGAGCAATTAATGCAGAAACAAGATGATGGCAAAGGTTCACATATTTCTTAACAATGTATATATATTGTAGTTATTTCTATTAAGCACCTTAAATTATTTCAATTAACTTTTCAAACTCAAATTCGTTTTTTTAGAGTCTATTTTGCAACAGTATTTGCAATCCGGTTAATTAATAATTATAATTTTAATGGAAAGTTGTTTTTGTACAGGTTGTGATAAGATAGGGGGTCCAGAATGCTGTCAGAGTTGTCAGAAGGCCCAAAAATCTTAATGACGCCCCTTGACTTGATAATGTGATAATTTACTTTATCCAAACCTGCTCAGTTTGAAGCTGCTCTCTGACCACACGAACATGCTCCTGATTCTCCGGGTGAATCCTCTGCTGCTCATTCCTGAGAGACAAGACGAGATGAAGCCTGTGCGGCTGTTTACAGTAATATAATGTCTGGGTATATTGTGTGTGTCTCACCTGCACAGCAGCACTGCGAGTCCAGCCAGAAATGTGATGCTGAGCACCAGAACCAGCAGAACAGGGTCACTAACACCTTCAATGAGAGAGTCTTCATCTGCAGTCAAAGCACTGCCTTCCATTACACCTGATCATAGCCACAACACAACTACACACAACACAACCAGAGTTATTAATGATGACCATAACACAACTACACACAACACAACCAGAGTTATTAATGATGACCATAACACAACTAAACACAACACAACCAGTGTTATTAATGATGACAATAACACAACTAAACACAACACAACCAGAGTTATTAATGATGACAATAACACAACTAAACACAACACAACCAGTGTTATTAATGATGACAATAACACAACTAAACACAACACAACCAGAGTTATTAATGATGACAATAACACAACTAAACACAACACAACCAGTGTTATTAATGATGACCATAACACAACTACACACAACACAACCAGAGTTATTAATGATGACCATAACACAACTAAACACAACACAACCAGTGTTATTAATGATGACAATAACACAACTAAACACAACACAACCAGAGTTATTAATGATGACAATAACACAACTAAACACAACACAACCAGTGTTATTAATGATGACAATAACACAACTAAACACAACACAACCAGAGTTATTAATGATGACAATAACACAACTAAACACAACACAACCAGTGTTATTAATGATGACCATAACACAACTAAACACAACACAACCAGAGTTATTAATGATGACCATAACACAACTAAACACAACACAACCAGAGTTATTAATGATGACCATAACACAACTAAACACAACACAACCAGAGTTATTAATGATGACAATAACACAACTAAACACAACACAACCAGAGTTATTAATGATGACCATAACACAACTAAACACAACACAACCAGAGTTATTAATGATGACCATAACACAACTAAACACAACACAACCAGAGTTATTAATGATGACAATAACACAACTAAACACAACACAACCAGTGTTATTAATGATGACCATAACACAACTAAACACAACACAACCAGAGTTATTAATGATGACAATAACACAACTAAACACAACACAACCAGTGTTATTAATGATGACAATAACACAACTAAACACAACACAACCAGAGTTATTAATGATGACAATAACACAACTAAACACAACACAACCAGTGTTATTAATGATGACCATAACACAACTAAACACAACACAACCAGAGTTATTAATGATGACCATAACACAACTAAACACAACACAACCAGAGTTATTAATGATGACCATAACACAACTAAACACAACACAACCAGCGTTATTAATGATGACCATAACACAACTACACACAACACAACCAGAGTTATTAATGATGACCATAACACAACTAAACACAACACAACCAGAGTTATTAATGATGACCATAACACAACTAAACACAACACAACCAGAGTTATTAATGATGACCATAACACAACTAAACACAACACAACCAGAGTTATTAATGATGACCATAACACAACTAAACACAACACAACCAGAGTTATTAATGATGACCATAACACAACTAAACACAACACAACCAGAGTTATTAATGATGACAATAACACAACTAAACACAACACAACCAGAGTTATTAATGATGACCATAACACAACTAAACACAACACAACCAGAGTTATTAATGATGACCATAACACAACTAAACACAACACAACCAGAGTTATTAATGATGACCATAACACAACTAAACACAACACAACCAGAGTTATTAATGATGACCATAACACAACTAAACACAACACAACCAGAGTTATTAATGATGACCATAACACAACTAAACACAACACAACCAGAGTTATTAATGATGACAATAACACAACTAAACACAACACAACCAGCGTTATTAATGATGACCATAACACAACTAAACACAACACAACCAGAGTTAATAATGATGACAATAACACAACTAAACACAACACAACCAGAGTTATTAATGATGACCATAACACAACTAAACACAACACAACCAGAGTTATTAATGATGACAATAACACAACTAAACACAACACAACCAGTGTTATTAATGATGACCATAACACAACTAAACACAACACAACCAGAGTTATTAATGATGACAATAACACAACTAAACACAACACAACCAGAGTTATTAATGATGACCATAACACAACTAAACACAACACAACCAGAGTTATTAATGATGACAATAACACAACTAAACACAACACAACCAGTGTTATTAATGATGACCATAACACAACTAAACACAACACAACCAGTTATTAATGATGACAATAACACAACTAAACACAACACAACCAGAGTTATTAATGATGACCATAACACAACTAAACACAACACAACCAGAGTTATTAATGATGACAATAACACAACTAAACACAACACAACCAGAGTTATTAATGATGACAATAACACAACTAAACACAACACAACCAGAGTTATTAATGATGACAATAACACAACTAAACACAACACAACCAGAGTTATTAATGATGACAATAACACAACTAAACACAACACAACCAGAGTTATTAATGATGACCATAACACAACTAAACACAACACAACCAGAGTTATTAATGATGACAATAACACAACTAAACACAACACAACCAGAGTTATTAATGATGACAATAACACAACTAAACACAACACAACCAGTGTTATTAATGATGACAATAACACAACTAAACACAACACAACCAGAGTTATTAATGATGACCATAACACAACTAAACACAACACAACCAGAGTTATTAATGATGACAATAACACAACTAAACACAACACAACCAGTGTTATTAATGATGACCATAACACAACTAAACACAACACAACCAGAGTTATTAATGATGACAATAACACAACTAAACACAACACAACCAGAGTTATTAATGATGACCATAACACAACTAAACACAACACAACCAGAGTTATTAATGATGACCATAACACAACTAAACACAACACAACCAGAGTTATTAATGATGACCATAACACAACTAAACACAACACAACCAGAGTTATTAATGATGACAATAACACAACTAAACACAACACAACCAGCGTTATTAATGATGACCATAACACAACTAAACACAACACAACCAGAGTTATTAATGATGACCATAACACAACTAAACACAACACAACCAGAGTTATTAATGATGACCATAACACAACTAAACACAACACAACCAGAGTTATTAATGATGACAATAACACAACTAAACACAACACAACCAGTGTTATTAATGATGACCATAACACAACTAAACACAACACAACCAGAGTTATTAATGATGACCATAACACAACTAAACACAACACAACCAGAGTTATTAATGATGACAATAACACAACTAAACACAACACAACCAGAGTTATTAATGATGACCATAACACAACTACACACAACACAACCAGCGTTATTAATGATGACCATAACACAACTAAACACAACACAACCAGCGTTATTAATGATGACCATAACACAACTACACACAACACAACCAGCGTTATTAATGATGACCATAACACAACTAAACACAACACAACCAGCGTTATTAATGATGACCATAACACAACTACACACAACACAACCAGTGTTATTAATGATGACCATAACACAACTACACACAACACAACCAGCGTTATTAATGATGACCATAACACAACTACACACAACACAACCAGTGTTATTAATGATGACAATAACACAACTAAACACAACACAACCAGTGTTATTAATGATGACCATAACACAACTAAACACAACACAACCAGCGTTATTAATGATGACCATAACACAACTACACACAACACAACCAGTGTTATTAATGATGACCATAACACAACTAAACACAACACAACCAGAGTTATTAATGATGACAATAACACAACTAAACACAACACAACCAGTGTTATTAATGATGACCATAACACAACTAAACACAACACAACCAGCGTTATTAATGATGACCATAACACAACTAAACACAACACAACCAGCGTTATTAATGATGACCATAACACAACTAAACACAACACAACCAGCGTTATTAATGATGACCATAACACAACTACACACAACACAACCAGTGTTATTAATGATGACCATAACACAACTACACACAACACAACCAGCGTTATTAATGATGACCATAACACAACTACACACAACACAACCAGAGTTATTAATGATGACAATAACACAACTAAACACAACACAACCAGAGTTATTAATGATGACCATAACACAACTAAACACAACACAACCAGAGTTATTAATGATGACAATAACACAACTAAACACAACACAACCAGAGTTATTAATGATGACCATAACACAACTAAACACAACACAACCAGAGTTATTAATGATGACTATAACACAACTAAACACAACACAACCAGAGTTAATAATGATGACAATAACACAACTAAACACAACACAACCAGAGTTATTAATGATGACCATAACACAACTAAACACAACACAACCAGAGTTATTAATGATGACAATAACACAACTAAACACAACACAACCAGTGTTATTAATGATGACCATAACACAACTAAACACAACACAACCAGTGTTATTAATGATGACCATAACACAACTAAACACAACACAACCAGAGTTATTAATGATGACCATAACACAACTAAACACAACACAACCAGAGTTATTAATGATGACAATAACACAACTAAACACAACACAACCAGCGTTATTAATGATGACCATAACACAACTACACACAACACAACCAGTGTTATTAATGATGACAATAACACAACTAAACACAACACAACCAGTGTTATTAATGATGACCATAACACAACTAAACACAACACAACCAGCGTTATTAATGATGACCATAACACAACTACACACAACACAACCAGTGTTATTAATGATGACCATAACACAACTAAACACAACACAACCAGAGTTATTAATGATGACAATAACACAACTAAACACAACACAACCAGTGTTATTAATGATGACCATAACACAACTAAACACAACACAACCAGCGTTATTAATGATGACCATAACACAACTAAACACAACACAACCAGCGTTATTAATGATGACCATAACACAACTAAACACAACACAACCAGCGTTATTAATGATGACCATAACACAACTACACACAACACAACCAGTGTTATTAATGATGACCATAACACAACTACACACAACACAACCAGCGTTATTAATGATGACCATAACACAACTACACACAACACAACCAGAGTTATTAATGATGACCATAACACAACTACACACAACACAACCAGTGTTATTAATGATGACCATAACACAACTACACACAACACAACCAGAGTTATTAATGATGACCATAACACAACTAAACACAACACAACCAGCGTTATTAATGATGACCATAACACAACTACACACAACACAACCAGCGTTATTAATGATGACCATAACACAACTACACACAACACAACCAGAGTTATTAATGATGACCATAACACAACTAAACACAACACAACCAGAGTTATTAATGATGACCATAACACAACTAAACACAACACAACCAGCGTTAATGATGACCATAACAACTCATACAACACAACCAGTGTTATTAATGATGACCATAACACAACTACACACAACACAACCAGCGTTATTAATGATGACCATAACACAACTACACACAACACAACCAGAGTTATTAATGATGACCATAACACAACTAAACACAACACAACCAGCGTTATTAATGATGACCATAACACAACTAAACACAACACAACCAGCGTTATTAATGATGACCATAACACAACTACACACAACACAACCAGTGTTATTAATGATGACCATAACACAACTACACACAACACAACCAGCGTTATTAATGATGACCATAACACAACTACACAACACAACCAGCTATTAATGATGACCATAACACAACTACACAACACAACCAGAGTTATTAATGATGACAATAACACAACTAAACACAACACAACCAGAGTTATTAATGATGACCATAACACAACTAAACACAACACAACCAGAGTTATTAATGATGACAATAACACAACTAAACACAACACAACCAGAGTTATTAATGATGACCATAACACAACTAAACACAACACAACCAGAGTTATTAATGATGACAATAACACAACTAAACACAACACAACCAGAGTTATTAATGATGACAATAACACAACTAAACACAACACAACCAGAGTTATTAATGATGACAATAACACAACTAAACACAACACAACCAGAGTTATTAATGATGACAATAACACAACTAACACACAACACAACCAGAGTTATTAATGATGACAATAACACAACTAAACACAACACAACCAGAGTTATTAATGATGACAATAATCACAACTAAACACAACACAACCAGAGTTATTAATGATGACAATAACACAACTAAACACAACACAACCAGCGTATTAATGATGACCATAACATAACCAAACACAACACAACCAGCGTTATTAATGATGACAATAACACAACTACACACAACACAACCAGTGTTATTAATGATGACCATAACACAACTAAACACAACACAACCAGAGTTATTAATGATGACAATAACACAACTACACACAACACAACCAGTGTTATTAATGATGACCAATAACACAACTAAACACAACACAACCAGAGTTATTAATGATGACAATAACACAACTAAACACAACACAACCAGAGTTATTAATGATGACAATAACACAACTACAACACAACACAACCAGAGTTATTAATGATGACAATAACACAACTAAACACAACACAAACCAGAGTTATTAATGATGACAATAACACAACTAAACACAACACAACCAGAGTTATTAATGATGACAATAACACAACTAAACACAACACAACCAGAGTTATTAATGATGACAATAACACAACTAAACACAACACAACCAGAGTTATTAATGATGACAATAACACAACTCAAACACAACACAACCAGAGTTATTAATGATGACAATAACACAACTAAACACAACACAACCAGAGTTATTAATGATGACCATAACACAACTAAACACAACACAACCAGAGTTATTAATGATGACAATAACACAACTAAACACAACACAACCAGTGTTATTAATGATGACAATAACACAACTAAACACAACACAACCAGAGTTATTAATGATGACAATAACACAACTAAACACAACACAACCAGAGTTATTAATGATGACCATAACACAACTAAACACAACACAACCAGAGTTATTAATGATGACCATAACACAACTAAACACAACACAACCAGTGTTATTAATGATGACCATAACACAACTAAACACAACACAACCAGTGTTATTAATGATGACAATAACACAACTAAACACAACACAACCAGAGTTATTAATGATGACAATAACACAACTAAACACAACACAACCAGAGTTATTAATGATGACAATAACACAACTAAACACAACACAACCAGCGTTATTAATGATGACAATAACACAACTAAACACAACACAACCAGTGTTATTAATGATGACCATAACACAACTAAACACAACACAACCAGTGTTATTAATGATGACAATAACACAACTAAACACAACACAACCAGAGTTATTAATGATGACAATAACACAACTAAACACAACACAACCAGTTATTAATGATGACTATAACACAACTAAACACAACACAACCAGTGTTATTAATGATGACAATAACACAACTAAACACAACACAACCAGAGTTATTAATGATGACAATAACACAACTAAACACAACACAACCAGAGTTATTAATGATGACCACAACACAACTAAACACAACACAACCAGTGTTATTAATGATGACCATAACACAACTAAACACAACACAACCAGTGTTATTAATGATGACCATAACACAACTAAACACAACACAACCAGAGTTATTAATGATGACCATAACACAACTACACACAACACAACCAGAGTTATTAATGATGACCATAACACAACTAAACACAACACAACCAGAGTTATTAATGATGACAATAACACAACTAAACACAACACAACCAGAGTTATTAATGATGACCATAACACAACTAAACACAACACAACCAGAGTTATTAATGATGACAATAACACAACTAAACACAACACAACCAGAGTTATTAATGATGACCATAACACAACTAAACACAACACAACCAGAGTTATTAATGATGACACATAACACAACTAAAACACAACACAACCAGAGTTATTAATGATGACCATAACACAACTAAACACAACACAACCAGAGTTATTAATGATGACCATAACACAACTAAACACAACACAACCAGAGTTATTAATGATGACAATAACACAACTAAACACAACACAACCAGAGTTATTAATGATGACAATAACACAACTAAACACAACACAACCAGAGTTATTAATGATGACCATAACACAACTAAACACAACACAACCAGCAGTTATTAATGATGACAATAACACAACTAAACACAACACAACCAGAGTTATTAATGATGACAATAACACAACTAAACACAACACAACCAGTGTTATTAATGATGACCATAACACAACTAAACACAACACAACCAGAGTTATTAATGATGACCATAACACAACTAAACACAACACAACCAGAGTTATTAATGATGACAATAACACAACTAAACACAACACAACCAGAGTTATTAATGATGACAATAACACAACTAAACACAACACAACCAGAGTTATTAATGATGACAATAACACAACTAAACACAACACAACCAGAGTTATTAATGATGACAATAACACAACTAAACACAACACAACCAGAGTTATTAATGATGACCATAACACAACTAAACACAACACAACCAGCGTTATTAATGATGACCATAACACAACTAAACACAACACAACCAGAGTTATTAATGATGACAATAACACAACTAAACACAACACAACCAGAGTTATTAATGATGACAATAACACAACTAAACACAACACAACCAGAGTTATTAATGATGACCATAACACA
>NC_068278.1:60736799-60746799 GCF_025860055.1 Xyrauchen texanus | reverse complement strand
TGTTGTGTGTGTTGATTCATCTGTGTATATGTGTTGTGTGTTGATTCATCTGTGTGTATATGTGTTGTGTGTGTTGACTCATCTGTGTATGTGTGTTGTGTGTTGTCTCATCTGTGTATATGTGTTGTGTGTGTTTATTCATCTGTGTATATGTGTTGTGTGTGTTGACTCATCTGTGTGTATGTGTGTTGTGTGTGTTGATTCATGTGTGTTGTGTGTGTTGACTCATCTGTGTATATGTGTTGTGTGTGTTGACTCATCTGTGTATATGTGTTGTGTGTGTTGACTCATCTGTGTATATGTGTTGTGTGTGTTGATTCATCTGTGTATATGTGTTGTGTGTGTTGACTCATCTGTGTATATGTGTTGTGTGTGTTGACTCATCTGTGTGTATGTGTTGTGTGTGTGTTGATTCATTTGTGTATGTGTTGTGTGTGTTGATTCATCTGTGTGTATGTGTGTTGTGTGTGTTGACTCATCTGTGTATGTGTGTTGTGTGTGTTGACTCATCTGTGTATATGTGTTGTGTGTGTTGACTCATCTGTTTGTATGTGTTGTGTGTGTTGATTCATCTGTGTATGTGTTGTGTGTGTGTTGATTCATTTGTGTATGTGTTTTGTGTGTTGATTCATCTGTGTGTATGTGTGTTGTGTGTGTTGATTCATCTGTGTATATGTGTTGTGTGTGTGTTGATTCATCTGTGTGTATGTGTTGTGTGTGTTGACTCATCTGTGTGTATGTGTGTTGTGTGTGTTGATTCATCTGTGTGTGTGTGTGTGTTGTGTGTGTTGACTCATCTGTGTGTTGTGTGTGTGTGTTGACTCATCTGTGTGTATGTGTGTTGTGTGTGTTGATTCATCTGTGTGTGTGTGTGTTGTGTGTGTTGACTCATCTGTGTGTTGTGTGTGTGTGTTGACTCATCTGTGTGTATGTGTGTTGTGTGTGTGTGTTGACTCATCTGTGTGTATGTGTGTTGTGTGTGTTGACTCATCTGTGTGTGTGTGTTGTGTTTGTTGACTCATCTGTGTATATGTGTTGTGTGTGTTGACTCATCTGTGTGTATGTGTGTTGTGTGTGTTGACTCATCTGTGTGTATGTGTTGTGTTTTGACTCATCTGTGTATATGTTTTGTGTGTGTTGACTCATCTGTGTATATGTGTTGTGTGTGTTGACTCATCTGTGTATGTGTGTTGTGTGTTGACTCATGTGTTGTGTGTGTTGACTCATCTGTGTGTATGTGTTGTGTGTGTTGATTCATCTGTGTGTATATGTGTTGTGTGTGTTGACTCATCTGTGTGTATCTGTGTTGTGTGTGTTGACTCATCTGTGTGTATCTGTGTTGTGTGTGTTGACTCATCTGTGTGTATGTGTGTTGTGTGTTGACTCATCTGTGTGTATGTGTGTTGTGTGTTGACTCATCTGTGTGTATGTGTTGTGTGTGTTGATTCATCTGTGTGTATATGTGTTGTGTGTGTTGACTCATCTGTGTGTATGTGTTGTGTGTGTTGATTCATCTGTGTGTATATGTGTTGTGTGTGTTGACTCATCTGTGTGTATCTGTGTTGTGTGTGTTGACTCATCTGTGTGTATGTGTGTTGTGTGTGTTGACTCATCTGTGTATATGTGTTGTGTGTGTTGATTCATCTGTGTATATGTTGTGTGTGTGTTGATTCATCTGTGTGTATGTGTGTTGTGTGTGTTGATTCATCTGTGTGTATGTGTTGTGTGTGTGTTGATTCATCTGTGTGTATATGTGTTGTGTGTGTTGACTCATCTGTGTGTATATGTGTTGTGTGTGTTGACTCATCTGTGTATGTGTGTTGTGTGTGTTGATTCATCTGTGTGTGTGTGTTGTGTGTGTTGACTCATCTGTGTGTATGTGTGTTGTGTGTGTGTTGACTCATCTGTGTGTATGTGTGTTGTGTGTGTTGACTCATCTGTGTATATGTGTTGTGTGTGTTGACTCATCTGTGTATATGTGTTGTGTGTGTTGAATCATCTGTGTATGTGTGTTGTGTGTGTTGACTCATCTGTGTATGTGTGTTGTGTGTGTTGACTCATCTGTGTGTATCTGTGTTGTGTGTGTTGACTCATCTGTGTGTATCTGTGTTGTGTGTGTTGACTCATCTGTGTGTATCTGTGTTGTGTGTGTTGACTCATCTGTGTATGTGTGTTGTGTGTGTTGACTCATCTGTGTATGTGTGTTGTGTGTGTTGACTCATCTGTGTATGTGTGTTGTGTGTGTTGACTCATCTGTGTCTGTGTGTTGTGTGTGTTGACTCATCTGTGTGTATCTGTGTTGTGTGTGTTGACTCATCTGTGTGTATCTGTGTTGTGTGTGTTGACTCATCTGTGTGTATCTGTGTTGTGTGTGTTGACTCATCTGTGTATATGTGTTGTGTGTGTTGACTCATCTGTGTGTATATGTGTTGTGTGTGTTGACTCATCTGTGTGTATATGTGTTGTGTGTGTTGACTCATCTGTGTGTATATGTGTTGTGTGTGTTGTCTCATCTGTGTATATGTGTTGTGTGTGTTGTCTCATCTGTGTGTATGTGTTGTGTGTGTTGACTCATCTGTGTGTATATGTGTTGTGTGTGTTGTCTCATCTGTGTGTATGTGTTGTGTGTGTTGTCTCATCTGTGTATATGTGTTGTGTGTGTTGACTCATCTGTGTGTATCTGTGTTGTGTGTGTTGACTCATCTGTGTATGTGTGTTGTGTGTGTTGACTCATCTGTGTGTATATGTGTTGTGTGTGTTGACTCATCTGTGTATATGTGTTGTGTGTGTTGACTCATCTGTTTTCAGATGATCATGGTTTTCATCTTACCTTACTGGTAGAAGTTTTAGTGTTTATATAAATCAGAACATGTCAGACACTGCAGGTTTATTGAGTGGTGTTCCGCAGGGTTCTGTCCTGGGACCGATTCTTTTCCTTCTATATATGCTTCCTTTAGGACAGATTATAAGCCAGTTTCAAGATGTCTCTTATCACCTGTATGCAGATGACATTCAGTTATATTGCTCCTTTAAGCCCACTGAGTTATTTAAATTGTCATCTTTAATGAACTGTCTGAGTAGGATTTAGCAGTGGCTAAATGACAACTTTTTTATGTTGAATTCAGCTAAGACTGAAACTTTAATCATTGCCCCTGAGCAGAGCATCCCTCAGATAAAGAAACACATTTGTGACTTAGGTTCGTCTGTTCAGCCCAGTCTCAGGAGTTTGGGAGTTGTTTTGATACGGCCATGTCTCTGGAGAAACATTCAAAACATCTTATTAAAAACTGTTTCTTTCAGTTAAGGAACATTTCGAAGATAAGAGCCTTAGTGTCAAAAGCCGAGCTAGAGATGATCATTCATGCTTTTATCTCGTCTCGCTTGGACTATTGTAACAGTCTTTTTATCTGCCTTAATAAGAAGGTCCTTGGTAGTCTTCAGACTGTCCAAAATTCTGCTGCTAGGCTTTTAACCCACACGAGTAAAAGGGCACATATTACTCAGTTTTAGCTTCACTCCATTGGTTACCAGTGCTATTCAGAATGCACTTTAAAATTCTGGTCCTAACTTTTAGAGCCCTACAAGGACAGGCACCCTCATACATCTCTGACCTGATACAGCTGCGTACATCCTCACGTAGTCTGAGATCAACAGGTCAGAGACTATTAGTTGCCCCTTTGCACATTTTAAAACTAGGGGGACCGTTCATTCCAAGTTGTTGCACCCAGGTTGTGGAGCGCTTTGCCTCCTTCAATACGCTGCTTGGATTGTGTGGAAAAATTTAAAAGTCAGCTAAAAACTTTGCTTTTTAAAGAGGCTTTTGATTAGTTTGGAGGATGGTTGGCCGGTCTATTGTGTATGTGTTTGAGTGTTGCTTATTTTACTTATATTTTATTTTATTTTGTTTTGTGATTGAGATGTACTTATGAGAGCTGCTTATGCTTTCTTTTGTTGTGAAGCACTTTGTGATCTTCATCTGAGAAAAGTGCTATACAAATAAATTTTACTTACTAATTTTACTTACTGTGTGTATATGTGTTGTGTGTGTTGACTCATCTGTGTGTATATGTGTTGTGTGTGTTGACTCATCTGTGTGTATATGTGTTGTGTGTGTTGACTCATCTGTGTGTATATGTGTTTTGTGTGTTGACTCATCTGTGTGTATATGTGTTGTGTGTGTTGACTCATCTGTGTATGTGTGTTGTGTGTGTTGACTCATCTGTGTGTATATGTGTTGTGTGTGTTGACTCATCTGTGTGTATATGTGTTGTGTGTGTTGACTCATCTGTGTATATGTGTTGTGTGTGTTGACTCATCTGTGTATGTGTGTTGTGTGTGTTGACTCATCTGTGTGTATATGTGTTGTGTGTGTTGACTCATCTGTGTGTATATGTGTTGTGTGTGTTGACTCATCTGTGTGTATATGTGTTGTGTGTGTTGACTCATCTGTGTATATGTGTGTTGACTCATCTGTGTGTATATGTGTTGTGTGTGTTGACTCATCTGTGTGTATATGTGTTTTGTGTGTTGACTCATCTGTGTGTATATGTGTTGTGTGTGTTGACTCATCTGTGTATGTGTGTTGTGTGTGTTGACTCATCTGTGTGTATATGTGTTGTGTGTGTTGACTCATCTGTGTGTATATGTGTTGTGTGTGTTGACTCATCTGTGTATGTGTGTTGTGTGTGTTGACTCATCTGTGTGTATATGTGTTGTGTGTGTTGACTCATCTGTGTATATGTGTTGTGTGTGTTGACTCATCTGTGTATGTGTGTTGTGTGTGTTGACTCATCTGTGTGTATGTGTTGTGTGTGTTGACTCATCTGTGTATATGTGTTGTGTGTGTTGACTCATCTGTGTATATGTGTTGTGTGTGTTGTCTCATCTGTGTATATGTGTTGTGTGTGTTGACTCATCTGTGTGTATATGTGTTGTGTGTTGATTCATCTGTGTATGTGTGTTGTGTGTGTTGACTCATCTGTGTGTATATGTGTTGTGTGTGTTGACTCATCTGTGTGTATGTGTGTTGTGTGTGTTGTCTCATCTGTGTGTATGTGTGTTGTGTGTGTTGACTCATCTGTGTGTATGTGTTGTGTGTGTTGACTCATCTGTGTATATGTGGTGTATGTGTTGTGTGTGTTGACTCATCTGTGTGTATATGTGTTGTGTGTGTTGACTCATCTGTGTATATGTGGTGTATGTGTTGTGTGTGTTGACTCATCTGTGTGTATATGTGTTGTGTGTGTTGACTCATCTGTGTGTATATGTGTTGTGTGTGTTGACTCATCTGTGTGTATATGTGTTGTGTGTGTTGACTCATCTGTGTATGTGTGTTGTGTGTGTTGACTCATCTGTGTGTATATGTGTTGTGTGTGTTGACTCATCTGTGTGTATATGTGTTGTGTGTGTTGACTCATCTGTGTGTATATGTGTTGTGTGTGTTGACTCATCTGTGTATATGTGTGTTGACTCATCTGTGTGTATATGTGTTGTGTGTGTTGACTCATCTGTGTGTATATGTGTTTTGTGTGTTGACTCATCTGTGTGTATATGTGTTGTGTGTGTTGACTCATCTGTGTATGTGTGTTGTGTGTGTTGACTCATCTGTGTGTATATGTGTTGTGTGTGTTGACTCATCTGTGTGTATATGTGTTGTGTGTGTTGACTCATCTGTGTATGTGTGTTGTGTGTGTTGACTCATCTGTGTGTATATGTGTTGTGTGTGTTGACTCATCTGTGTATATGTGTTGTGTGTGTTGACTCATCTGTGTATGTGTGTTGTGTGTGTTGACTCATCTGTGTGTATGTGTTGTGTGTGTTGACTCATCTGTGTATATGTGTTGTGTGTGTTGACTCATCTGTGTATATGTGTTGTGTGTGTTGTCTCATCTGTGTATATGTGTTGTGTGTGTTGACTCATCTGTGTGTATATGTGTTGTGTGTTGATTCATCTGTGTATGTGTGTTGTGTGTGTTGACTCATCTGTGTGTATATGTGTTGTGTGTGTTGACTCATCTGTGTGTATGTGTGTTGTGTGTGTTGTCTCATCTGTGTGTATGTGTGTTGTGTGTGTTGACTCATCTGTGTGTATGTGTTGTGTGTGTTGACTCATCTGTGTATATGTGGTGTATGTGTTGTGTGTGTTGACTCATCTGTGTGTATATGTGTTGTGTGTGTTGACTCATCTGTGTATATGTGGTGTATGTGTTGTGTGTGTTGACTCATCTGTGTGTATATGTGTTGTGTGTGTTGACTCATCTGTGTGTATATGTGTTGTGTGTGTTGATTCATCTGTGTATATGTGTTGTGTGTGTTGACTCATCTGTGTATATGTGTTGTGTGTGTTGACTCATCTGTGTGTATATGTGTTGTGTGTGTTGATTCATCTGTGTATATGTGTTGTGTGTGTTGACTCATCTGTGTGTATATGTGTTGTGTGTGTTGATTCATCTGTGTATATGTGTTGTGTGTGTTGACTCATCTGTGTGTATATGTGTTGTGTGTGTTGACTCATCTGTGTGTATATGTGTTGTGTGTGTTGACTCATCTGTGTGTATATGTGTTGTGTGTGTTGATTCATCTGTGTATATGTGTTGTGTGTGTTGACTCATCTGTGTATATGTGGTGTATGTGTTGTGTGTGTTGACTCATCTGTGTGTATATGTGTTGTGTGTGTTGACTCATCTGTGTGTATGTGTGTTGTGTGTGTTGACTCATCTGTGTGTATGTGTGTTGTGTGTGTTGATTCATCTGTGTATATGTGTTGTGTGTGTTGACTCATCTGTGTGTATATGTGTTGTGTGTGTTGACTCATCTGTGTGTATGTGTGTTGTGTGTGTTGATTCATCTGTGTATATGTGTTGTGTGTGTTGACTCATCTGTGTGTATATGTGTTGTGTGTGTTGACTCATCTGTGTGTATATGTGTTGTGTGTGTTGATTCATCTGTGTATATGTGTTGTGTGTGTTGACTCATCTGTGTATATGTGGTGTATGTGTTGTGTGTGTTGACTCATCTGTGTGTATATGTGTTGTGTGTGTTGACTCATCTGTGTGTATGTGTGTTGTGTGTGTTGACTCATCTGTGTGTATGTGTTGTGTGTGTTGACTCATCTGTGTGTATATGTGTTGTGTGTTGACTCATCTGTGTGTATATGTGTTGTGTGTGTTGATTCATCTGTGTATATGTGTTGTGTGTGTTGACTCATCTGTGTGTATGTGTGTTGTGTGTGTTGTCTCATCTGTGTGTATGTGTGTTGTGTGTGTTGACTCATCTGTGTGTATGTGTTGTGTGTGTTGTCTCATCTGTGTATATGTGTTGTGTGTGTTGACTCATGTGTTGTTGATGAAACTCGAGGTTACTGTAAGAGGACTGAACTGTACTGGTGTTATAATGACCTGTTCATTTGTTGTCAGTTGTTCTGAATGATTGCTGTCGTGTCTCGTCAGATGTGCGGAGGGTGAAACAGCTCTTAATTGGATTGTTTATATCTGACGCATGTAAACAGAAGTGTGTGACATCATCAGAACAACATGATCAGGACTAGGGTTGTCACGGGATTATTGTTGTTTGTGTATCTGGTCATTTTAAAATGTTGTCATGTCTTCATTTTTTGTATTGTTGTTGTTTTAAATGAGATTATAGTGCAAATGCTGTGATTTGAATGATATAAATGTATAGTTTATGTACATGTGCTGTGTGATTGACAGTTCTGTTGTGACACATTAAGCAAGTGAAATACACTGTGAGTGCTTCATGCTAGTGCTGAACAATTAATCAAAGTCACGATATGACGCACTGTGATTATCAAACCGATTTAATTACATTTACAGTGCTCTAGATTCACTGATTGCAAACGTGCTTGACCACTAAAACTTACTATCCAAATCTAAATTAGCAGCAGGTTTTACTGGACAGAAGAGTGGATTCGATTATTTCTCTGCTATTTAAAAGGTCATTATCAACTATAAACAAACCCCACAAAGCAACGCTGCATGCAAGTTAATTATTACATTGTTACTGTTTATAATAATGTTATTATAAAAATAATTATTATGATTACTTATTACCAGGAATTGCCACAGACGTCCGTGATTCAATATTATATTTACTTGCTGAAAGAAATGTCGATTGAAAACAGTTCTGCGAGGCCTGAAATTCTGCGCGGGTATTACGCACAATATTAATAATTCTAGAAGGTTCCACAGTGGTAATGTAGGGAATTCCAGCACACTTTTATTATCTGATAAATGTAGCTGTAAAATAGTAAAACAATCCATACAGATAAACAAATGTAAAATCTTGTTTTTCTATCAAACAGTAATTCCAGAAGATGCTGGAGGAAACAGGTAGACGAGTATCTAGATCCACAGCAAAACCAGTCCTATATGGACATCACCTGAAAGGCTCAGCAAGGAAGAAGCCGCTGCTCCAAAACCACCATAAACAAGCCAGAATACAGTTTGCAAGTGCACATGGGGACAAAGATCTGACTTTAGGAGAAATGTCCTCTGGTCTGATGAAACACACATATTGACCTGTTTGTCCATAATGACCATCGGTATGTTTGGAGGAAAAGGGTGAAGAACAGCATCCCAACAGTGAAGCATGAGGGTGCAGCATCATGTTGTGGGGGTGTTTGCTACAGTATGTTTAAACTGCACTATTTAGATGTACATAAACGGTAGAAGATCCTCTGTAATCTATTACTTTGGTTGTCTTTGGGCCACATTACCACAACCTTTGTTGCTCAGTGTTTAACCTGTTGATACGCAATCGACTGCACACTGTACTGACGTCACTCTGCTAACGTTTAATATATAATTTACCGTCTATAAATGTAATTAATGTTAATATGATACATCTTTTCTAAGGGTTCAACATTGATATCCGATCTCTGTTTCACAACAGTAATCCTCCAGAAACAGTAATTTAGTTATTTGTGCAGGAGTACAAATGAAAACATGCAATATCAAAACGGGACTTTTATTATGAAAACATGCGATATCAAAACGGGACTTTTATTATGAAAACATGCGATATCAAAACTGGACTTTTATTATGAAAACATACGATATCAAAACGGGACTTTTATTATGAAAACATGCTATATCAAAACGGGACTTTTATTATGAAAACATACGATATCAAAACGGGACTTTTATTATGAAAACATGCGATATCAAAACGGGACTTTTATTATGAAAACATACAATATCAAAACGGGACTTTTATTATGAAAACATGCGCTATCAAAACGGGACTTTTATTGTGAAAACACGATCGCCAGATGAATCCAGTTCAACACACTTGGGTCAATCGTCCATGACAAGCGTTCATTAAAAACATCCAATCGCACTTTTTGTCCATAAAAGTGATAAATGTGAGAAATATTGATATATTCTCCATTGTTTACATGAGATCTCGTCATCGTTCTTCATCAAACTGCAATCTGAGCAGCATTCATGTTGTAAAACTGTTTATGATCTGATATATTAGAGTCTCATAAACAAAACCAGCCGTCTCCAAACGTCTATTTTTAAAAATGTGGCGTAGTTTTATTCATAATAGTCGAGCAGTGCCGTCAGATTTAGTGTCGTCTTGAGAGGCGGAGCTTAATTTTACTCTGAACACTTCCAGAGATTTTACAGAGATTAAAGCTGCAGGAACTCATTTATTATTAAATCATCTTCAGATTAGAAACGAAACTTCTTTAGACTCGTGACTTTGGGAACATTGTATTTCTGCACTTTTATTATTGTTTTATTAGATTATAAAAACATGTTCAGCACAAATGATTTCCATTACTATAAACGTCAGCTTCTCTAACTTTAATAAATCACAACAGATATTAATTCTGACACTTGTGAAATAAAGTCTAAAGTGTCTCTTTCTAAAGACACCACAACTGTGTCCAAACTCCAAACGTAAATACAACCATTTCACTTCAGGTCATTCTCATGCTTGTGCTCAAAAAGGGGCGTTCATCAACAGGTGAAGA
>NC_068278.1:60726396-60736299 GCF_025860055.1 Xyrauchen texanus | reverse complement strand
GAGCGAGATAGACTGAGGTTAGAATTTTTTGAGCTAGAGGAGAGGGTAAATGTCTTTCATTTCTTCTGCTGTTTCTGTGCTGTTTTTTCCTTCAGAGTTATCTGCCTGCTTGATAACACCCCAGAGTGGCGTGCAGACCCTTTAACTCCAAGTGTGTGTGTGCGTGTGTGGTCAGTGCTGTCAACCCCCAGTCTATTCATCACTCCTTCACATGTGCCACTGCTGCCCTATGGTGCCCATGGCAACTGTAGAAAGAACTTACCCATGAGTCTTTGCAGTAGCAGCTGACGCCACCATGGGCAGCACAACCAATCAGCAGTCTAGGGCAGACCCAAGCTCTTTATATCAATGTTTGGACTCTAGAAAATAATTTCTTTGTGCAGACTCTAAAATTCAATATTCTCACGCGTACTCTAGCACTTTGTATCAATGTGTGGACTCTAGAATTTATTTCTTTGTGTTGACTCTTGAGCTTTATTTCTTTTCTTTTTTTACTCTAGAATTCAACATTTACATGTGGAATCTAGTTCTTTATCTCTATATGTGGAATCTAGTTCTTTATACCTATATGTGGAATCTAGTTCTTTATATCTATATGTGGAATCTAGTTCTTTATCTCTATATGTGGACTCTAGTTCTTTATCTCTATATGTGGAATCTAGTTCTTTATCTCTATATGTGGAATCTAGTTCTTTATACCTATATGTGGAATCTAGTTCTTTATCTCTATATGTGGAATCTAGTTCTTTATATCTATATGTGGACTCTAGTTCTTTATATCTATATGTGGACTCTAGTTCTTTATATCTATATGTGGAATCTAGTTCTTTATCTCTATATGTGGAATCTAGTTCTTTATCTCTATATGTGGAATCTAGTTCTTTATACCTATATGTGGAATCTAGTTCTTTATCTCTATATGTGGAATCTAGTTCTTTATACCTATGTGTGGAATCTAGTTCTTTATATCTATGTGTGGAATCTAGTTCTTTATACCTATGTGTGGAATCTAGTTCTTTATCTCTATGTGTGGAATCTAGTTCTTTATTTCTATATGTGGAATCTAGCTCTTTATCTCTATATGTGGAATCTAGTTCTTTATGTCTATATGTGGAATCTAGTTCTTTATGTCTATATGTGGAATCTAGTTCTTTATGTCTATATGTGGAATCTACTTCTTTATATCTATATGTGGAATCTACTTCTTTATATCTATATGTGGAATCTACTTCTTTATGTCTATATGTGGAGTCTAGTTCTTTATCTCTATATGTGGAGTCTAGTTCTTTATATCTATATGTGGAATCTAGTTCTTTATATCTATATGTGGAATCTAGGTCTTTATCTCTATATGTGGAATCTAGTTCTTTATCTCTATATGTGGAATCTAGTTCTTTATCTCTATATGTGGAATCTAGTTCTTTATATCTATATGTGGGCTCTAGTTCTTTATTTATATATGTGGAATCTAGTTCTTTATATCTATATGTGGACTCTAGTTCTTTATATCTATATGTGGACTCTAGTTCTTTATCTCTATATGTGGAATCTAGTTCTTTATACCTATATGTGGAATCTAGTTCTTTATATCTATATGTGGACTCTAGTTCTTTATCTCTATATGTGGAATCTAGTTCTTTATATCTATATGTGGACTCTAGTTCTTTATATCTATATGTGGAATCTAGTTCTTTATATCTATATGTGGACTCCAGTTCTTTATATTTATATGTGGAATCTAGTTCTTTATCTCTATATGTGGAATCTAGTTCTTTATACCTATATGTGGAATCTAGTTCTTTATATCTATATGTGGACTCTAGTTCTTTATATCTATATGTGGACTCTAGTTCTTTATGTCTATATGTGGACTCTAGTTCTTTATATCTATATGTGGACTCTAGTTCTTTATATCTATATGTGGACTCTAGTTCTTTATATCTATATGTGGAATCTAGTTCTTTATATCTATATGTGCAATCTAGTTCTTTATATCTGTATGTTGACTCTAGTTCTTTATCTCTATATGTGGACTCTAGTTCTTTATATCTGTATGTGGACTCTAGTTCTTTATATCTATATGTGGAATCTAGTTCTTTATATCTATATGTGGAATCTAGTTCTTTATATCTATATGTGGAATGTAGTTCTTTATATCTATATGTGGACTGTAGAACTTTATATCTATATGTGGAATCTAGTTCTTTATATCTATATGTGGAATGTAGTTCTTTATATCTATATGTGGACTCTAGTTCTTTATATCTATATGTGGAATGTAGTTCTTTATATCTATATGTGGACTGTAGAACTTTATATCTATATGTGGAATCTAGTTCTTTATATCTATATGTGGACTGTAGAACTTTATATCTATATGTGGACTCTAGTTCTTTATATCTATATGTGGAATGTAGTTCTTTATCTCTATATGTGGACTCTAGTTCTTTATATCTATATGTGGACTCTAGTTCTTTATATCTATATGTGGAATGTAGTTCTTTATATCTATATGTGGAATCTAGTTCTTTTTATCTATATGTGGACTGTAGAACTTTATATCTATATGTGGAATCTAGTTCTTTATATCTATATGTGGACTGTAGAACTTTATATCTATATGTGGACTCTAGTTCTGTATATCTATATGTGGACTCTAGTTCTTTATATCTATATGTGGAATCTAGTTCTTTATCTCTATATGTGGAATATAGTTCTTTATATCTATATGTGGACTCTAGTTCTTTATACCTATGTGTGGAATCTAGTTCTTTATATCTATATGTGGAATCTAGTTCTTTATATCTATATGTGGACTCTAGTTCTTTATATCTATATGTGGAATCTAGTTCTTTATATCTATATGTGGACTCTAGTTCTTTATATCTATATGTGGAATCTAGTTCTTTATATCTATATGTGGACTCTAGTTCTTTATATCTATACGTGGAATCTAGTTCTTTATATCTATACGTGGACTCTAGTTCTTTATACCTATGTGTGGAATTTAGTTCTTTATAACTATATGTGGAATCTAGTTCTTTATATCTATACGTGGACTCTAGTTCTTTATATCTATATGTGGAATCTAGTTCTTTATATCTATATGTGGAATCTAGTTCTTTATATCTATATGTGGAATGTAGTTCTTTATATCTATATGTGGACTCTAGTTCTTTATAACTATTTGTGGAATGTAGTTCTTTATATCTATATGTGGACTCTAGTTCTTTATATCTATGTGTGGACTCTAGTTCTTTATAACTATATGTGGAATGTAGTTCTTTATATCTATGTGTGGACTCTAGTTCTTTATATCTATATGTGGAATCTAGTTCTTTATATCTATATGTGGAATCTGGTTCATTATATCTATATGTGGACTCTAGTTCTTTATAACTATATGTGGAATGTAGTTCTTTATATCTATATGTGGAATCTAGTTCTTTATATCTATATGTGGACTCTAGTTCTTTATAACTATATGTGGAATGTAGTTCTTTATATCTATGTGTGGACTCTAGTTCTTTATATCTATATGTGGAATCTAGTTCTTTATATCTATATGTGGACTCTAGTTCTTTATAACTATATGTGGAATGTAGTTCTTTATATCTATGTGTGGACTCTAGTTCTTTATATCTATATGTGGAATCTAGTTCTTTATATCTATATGTGGACTCTAGTTCTTTATACCTATATGTGGACTCTAGTTCTTTATACCTATATGTGGACTCTAGTTCTTTATAACTATATGTGGAATCTAGTTCTTTATATCTATATGTGGACTCTAGTTCTTTATATCTATATGTGGACTCTAGTTCTTTATATCTATATGTGGAATCTAGTTCTTTATATCTTTATGTGGAATCTAGTTCTTTATCTCTATATGTGGAATCTAGTTCTTTATCTCTATATGTGGACTCTAGTTCTTTATATCTATATGTGGAATCTAGTTCTTTATATCTATATGTGGAATCTAGTTCTTTATCTCTATATGTGGAATCTAGTTCTTTATCTCTATATGTGGAATCTAGTTCTTTATACCTATATGTGGAATCTAGTTCTTTATCTCTATATGTGGAATCTACTTCTTTATATCTATATGTGGACTCTAGTTCTTTATAACTATATGTGGAATCTAGTTCTTTATATATATATATGTGGACTCTAGTTCTTTATATCTATACGTGGAATCTAGTTCTTTATATCTATACGTGGACTCTAGTTCTTTATACCTATGTGTGGAATTTAGTTCTTTATAACTATATGTGGAATCTAGTTCTTTATATCTATACGTGGACTCTAGTTCTTTATATCTATACGTGGAATCTAGTTCTTTATAACTATATGTGGAATCTAGTTCTTTATATCTATATGTGGAATGTAGTTCTTTATATCTATATGTGGACTCTAGTTCTTTATAACTATATGTGGAATGTAGTTCTTTATATCTATATGTGGACTCTAGTTCTTTATATCTATATGTGGACTCTAGTTCTTTATAACTATATGTGGAATGTAGTTCTTTATATCTATGTGTGGACTCTAGTTCTTTATATCTATATGTGGAATCTAGTTCTTTATATCTATATGTGGAATCTAGTTCTTTATATCTATATGTGGACTCTAGTTCTTTATAACTATATGTGGAATGTAGTTCTTTATATCTATATGTGGAATCTAGTTCTTTATATCTATGTGTGGACTCTAGTTCTTTATATCTATATGTGGAATGTAGTTCTTTATATCTATGTGTGGACTCTAGTTCTTTATGTCTATATGTGGACTCTAGTTCTTTATATCTATATTTGGACTCTAGTTCTTTATACCTATATGTGGACTCTAGTTCTTTATAACTATATGTGGAATCTAGTTCTTTATATCTATATGTGGACTCTAGTTCTTTATATCTATATGTGGACTCTAGTTCTTTATATCTATATGTGGAATCTAGTTCTTTATATCTATATGTGGACTCTAGTTCTTTATGTCTATATGTGGAATCTAGTTCTTTATTTCTATATGTGGACTCTAGTTCTTTATCTCTATATGTGGAATCTAGTTCTTTATATCTATATGTGGACTCTAGTTCTTTATATCTATATGTGGAATCTAGTTCTTTATGTCTATATGTGGACTCTAGTTCTTTATATCTATATGTGGACTCTAGTTCTTTATCTCTATATGTGGAATCTAGTTCTTTATATCTATATGTGGACTCTAGTTCTTTATATCTATATGTGGAATCTAGTTCTTTATGTCTATATGTGGACTCTAGTTCTTTATATCTATATGTGGAATCTAGTTCTTTATATCTATATGTGGAATCTAGTTCTTTATATCTATATGTGGACTCTAGTTCTTTATATCTATATGTGGACTCTAGTTCTTTATATCTATATGTGGAATCTAGTTCTTTATATCTATATGTGGACTCTAGTTCTTTATGTCTATATGTGGAATCTAGTTCTTTATTTCTATATGTGGACTCTAGTTCTTTATCTCTATATGTGGAATCTAGTTCTTTATATCTATATGTGGACTCTAGTTCTTTATATCGATATGTGGAATCTAGTTCTTTATGTCTATATGTGGACTCTAGTTCTTTATATCTATATGTGGACTCTAGTTCTTTATCTCTATATGTGGAATCTAGTTCTTTATATCTATATGTGGACTCTAGTTCTTTATATCTATATGTGGAATCTAGTTCTTTATGTCTATATGTGGACTCTAGTTCTTTATATCTATATGTGGAATCTAGTTCTTTATATCTATATGTGGAATCTAGTTCTTTATATCTATATGTGGACTCTAGTTCTTTATACCTATATGTGGAATCTAGTTCTTTATATCTATATGTGGACTCTAGTTCTTTATATCTATATGTGGAATCTAGTTCTTTATATCTATATGTGGAATCTAGTTCTTTATCTCTATATGTGGAATCTAGTTCTTTATCTCTATATGTGGACTCTAGTTCTTTATATCTATATGTGGAATCTAGTTCTTTATATCTATATGTGGAATCTAGTTCTTTATCTCTATATGTGGAATCTAGTTCTTTATCTCTATATGTGGAATCTAGTTCTTTATACCTATATGTGGAATCTAGTTCTTTATCTCTATATGTGGAATCTACTTCTTTATATCTATATGTGGACTCTAGTTCTTTATAACTATATGTGGAATCTAGTTCTTTATATATATATATGTGGACTCTAGTTCTTTATATCTATACGTGGAATCTAGTTCTTTATATCTATACGTGGACTCTAGTTCTTTATACCTATGTGTGGAATTTAGTTCTTTATAACTATATGTGGAATCTAGTTCTTTATATCTATACGTGGACTCTAGTTCTTTATATCTATACGTGGAATCTAGTTCTTTATAACTATATGTGGAATCTAGTTCTTTATATCTATATGTGGAATGTAGTTCTTTATATCTATATGTGGACTCTAGTTCTTTATAACTATATGTGGAATGTAGTTCTTTATATCTATATGTGGACTCTAGTTCTTTATATCTATATGTGGACTCTAGTTCTTTATAACTATATGTGGAATGTAGTTCTTTATATCTATGTGTGGACTCTAGTTCTTTATATCTATATGTGGAATCTAGTTCTTTATATCTATATGTGGAATCTAGTTCTTTATATCTATATGTGGACTCTAGTTCTTTATAACTATATGTGGAATGTAGTTCTTTATATCTATATGTGGAATCTAGTTCTTTATATCTATATGTGGACTCTAGTTCTTTATATCTATATGTGGAATGTAGTTCTTTATATCTATGTGTGGACTCTAGTTCTTTATGTCTATATGTGGACTCTAGTTCTTTATATCTATATTTGGACTCTAGTTCTTTATACCTATATGTGGACTCTAGTTCTTTATAACTATATGTGGAATCTAGTTCTTTATATCTATATGTGGACTCTAGTTCTTTATATCTATATGTGGACTCTAGTTCTTTATATCTATATGTGGAATCTAGTTCTTTATATCTATATGTGGACTCTAGTTCTTTATATCTATATGTGGAATCTAGTTCTTTATATCTATATGTGGACTCTAGTTCTTTATGTCTATATGTGGAATCTAGTTCTTTATTTCTATATGTGGACTCTAGTTCTTTATCTCTATATGTGGAATCTAGTTCTTTATATCTATATGTGGACTCTAGTTCTTTATATCTATATGTGGAATCTAGTTCTTTATGTCTATATGTGGACTCTAGTTCTTTATATCTATATGTGGACTCTAGTTCTTTATCTCTATATGTGGAATCTAGTTCTTTATATCTATATGTGGACTCTAGTTCTTTATATCTATATGTGGAATCTAGTTCTTTATGTCTATATGTGGACTCTAGTTCTTTATATCTATATGTGGAATCTAGTTCTTTATATCTATATGTGGAATCTAGTTCTTTATATCTATATGTGGACTCTAGTTCTTTATATCTATATGTGGACTCTAGTTCTTTATATCTATATGTGGAATCTAGTTCTTTATATCTATATGTGGACTCTAGTTCTTTATGTCTATATGTGGAATCTAGTTCTTTATTTCTATATGTGGACTCTAGTTCTTTATCTCTATATGTGGAATCTAGTTCTTTATATCTATATGTGGACTCTAGTTCTTTATATCGATATGTGGAATCTAGTTCTTTATGTCTATATGTGGACTCTAGTTCTTTATATCTATATGTGGACTCTAGTTCTTTATCTCTATATGTGGAATCTAGTTCTTTATATCTATATGTGGACTCTAGTTCTTTATATCTATATGTGGAATCTAGTTCTTTATGTCTATATGTGGACTCTAGTTCTTTATATCTATATGTGGAATCTAGTTCTTTATATCTATATGTGGAATCTAGTTCTTTATATCTATATGTGGACTCTAGTTCTTTATACCTATATGTGGAATCTAGTTCTTTATATCTATATGTGGACTCTAGAATTCAATATTCTCACGCCGACTCTAGCACTTTATATCAATGTGTATAGATTCATTGTTTTGTCGTGATCGTCGATCATCGCTCTGTCAATGAGTGTCGAAATCAGACATGGTCAATATCCGATTACATCATCCTATCGGCCAGCCCAAGTCGACAGTATTTGTGTGAATCTGATCATGTGACCGCTGCTTGGCTTGAGTGTACCGCTCTCCCTGTGTGCTGTACACAAACTGCATGACACTGTTATTGATTTCTACACACATTCAGTTCTCTTTTCATCTGTTTCACTCATTCATTCATAGAATTTCTTTGAGGTTAACTTTACTCACTTATTGACAGGTTTCAGAAGCATTTTTCAGTGCTTCATTCAAGTATTCATTTGATTCATTATTACATTTTTAAACGACTAAAGAAGAAACAACTAAAACACACACACATACATACATACATGTATATCTCTGATTGCCACTCTGTCTGTCTCCGTGTGTGTGTGTGTGCGTGTGTGTGCGCGTGCGTGTGTGCGCTGTGTGCGCGTGTGTGTGTTTCAGGTGGCAGCTCTACAGGAAGAGAAGAGCAGTCTGTTGGCAGAGAATCAGGTGTTGATGGAGCGTCTCAATCAGTCCGACTCGTTGAAGATCTGAACAGTCCAGCGGGTCGCAGACACCTGCAGCTGCAGACGCAACTAGAACAACTGCAGGAGGAGACATTCAGGTGAGACACACAGCATTGATAGAAGGAGAAATCAAATTTGCCTTTGATGTTTTGACATGTAAATGTTGATTGTACTTTAAAACATACTGTATGTTTCAGAACTCAAAACTTCCTCAATGCATAAAAACGTTTTGAAATCAAACTGCATAAACACCTCGTTCTCTACTTTCATGATTTAGTGACGTCACATTAATGCATGACTGCCTTTACAGCAAGACATCAATGCCTACTTTTACATCATCACACCCTTGGCCCCGCCCACTTGCGAGAGCAGGACAGATGGCCTACCACAGGGGACGTTTTAATACAAACATGCAGTAGACAGACATCGTTGTCAATCGTCTCGCGCCACTGTGTCATGTTATAAACTTTAGAAGGAGACCCCCGTTCTTGCTGTTTTGAGTATAAACGCCTCGGTTACGCTTATTGTGCCCATCTGCACTATTTTTAATTGTCCATGTGAAGATGCACTAGATGGACGCCTTTGAATGTTTTGATGCCTCTCTGGCAATGTGCGACGAAGAGCAGAACAAGTTCAACTTGTGGAAATTGCTTGTGAGCTAGTCACAATATGATTGAAGCTTTGGAAGGAACTGATATTGAAAGATTGGACCGCTAAAAACACTACTGGACTACTGATCATGAATGTTTCATATGTCAGGACTGGTTGATGTTTTTGGTGCTGATGCAGTGTGTTGGATGTGTGTTATGTTCATTCTCTTCTGATTGAGTTTCAGATATATATGGCTGTATTCGAGGGGCTGCACAATGTTCCCCAATCATTACAGTGGGCGTTTACATTTGAGTAAGGGCAAGAGAGATGAAAAACCAAACAGGGTGACGGGGACAGGGTGGATATTTCAAAATGATGACAATAAAAAAAAACGTTACTAACATTATCAGTGGACCTCAGAGAAAATAATACAATAAAAAAGAGTATGTCGTGACTCCTTTAAGAGCTGAAACTGTACGTGTAGAAGTGCAAATCTTTCCGCTCAGGTGGGTGAATGTGTAAAGTGTCCCTGTAAAAGCCACACTAAAATATGTCTGACACAAAACATTATTCACAAGTCTTGAGGTGAAACTGCGGCTTCATTTCTGTGTCACAACAGCATCCTTTAAAGAGGTAGTTCACCCAAAAATGAAAATGATCCCATCATTTACTTGCCCTCAAGCCGTCCTAGGTGTACATGACTTCCTTCTTTCAGC
>NC_068278.1:60706396-60718896 GCF_025860055.1 Xyrauchen texanus | reverse complement strand
CATGAACACACATGAACACTCGTGAACACACATGAACACACACACTCGCGAACACTCGTGAACACACATGAACACACGTGAACACTCATTAACATTTGTGAACACTCGTGAACACATATGAACACATACACACATGAACACATACACATGTGAACACACATGAACACACGCACTCGTGAACACACATGAACACACGTGAACACACATGAACACACATGAACACTCATGAACACATGAACACTCATGAACACACATGAACACACATGAACACTCGTGAACACACATGAACACTCGTGAACACACATGAACACACGTGAACACACATGAACACACATGAACACTCATGAACACATGAACACTCATGAACACACATGAACACTCATGAACACACGTGAACACTCATTAACATTTGTGAACACTCGTGAACACATATGAACACATACACACATGAACACATACACATGTGAACACACATGAACACACGCACTCGTGAACACACATGAACACACGTGAACACACATGAACACACATGAACACTCATGAACACATGAACACACATGAACACTCGTGAACACACATGAACACACACACTCGCGAACACTCGTGAACACACATGAACACACGTGAACACTCATTAACATTTGTGAACACTCGTGAACACATATGAACACATACACACATGAACACATACACATGTGAACACACATGAACACACGCACTCGTGAACACACATGAACACACGTGAACACACATGAACACACATGAACACTCATGAACACATGAACACTCATGAACACACATGAACACTCGTGAACACACATGAACACACACACTCGCGAACACTCGTGAACACACATGAACACACGTGAACACTCATTAACATTTGTGAACACTCGTGAACACACATGAACACATACACACATGAACACATACACATGTGAACACACATGAACACACGCACTCGTGAACACACATGAACACACGTGAACACACATGAACACACATGAACACTCATGAACACACATGAACACACATGAACACTCGTGAACACACATGAACACTCGTGAACACACATGAACACACGTGAACACACATGAACACACATGAACACTCATGAACACATGAACACTCATGAACACACATGAACACACGTGAACACTCGTGAACACTCGTGAACACTCGTGAACACACGTGAACACTCGTGAACACTCATGAACACACGTGAACACACGTGAACACTCATGAACACACATGAACATTCGTGAACACATATGAACACATACACACATGAACATTTGTGAACACACATGAACACACGCACACGTGAACACTCGTGAACACACATAAACACACGTGAACACTCATGAACATTCGTGAACACTCGTGAACACATATGAACACATACACATGTGAACACACATGAACACACGCACACGTGAACACTCTTGAACACACATGAACACACATGAACACACATGAACACTCATGAACACTCATGCACACACGCACTTGTGAACACCCGTGAACACTTGTGAACACACATGAACACTCATGAACACACATGAACACACATGAACACTCATGAACACACATGAACACATATGAACACTCATGAACACTCATTAACACACATGAACACACATGCACACACGCACTTGTGAACACTCGTGAACACACATGAACACTCATGAACACACATGAACACACATGAACACTCATGAACACACATGAACACATATGAACACTCATGAACACTCATTAACACACATGAACACACATGCACACACGCACTTGTGAACACTCGTGAACACATGAACACTCATGAACACTCATGAACACACATGAACACACATGAACACACATGAACACACATGAACACTCATGAACACACATGAACACACATGAACACTCATGCACACACGCACTTGTGAACACCCGTGAACACACATGAACACTCATGAACACATGAACACTCATGAACACACATGAACACACATGATCACTCGTGAACACACATGATCACTCGTGAACACACATGAACACACATGATCACTCGTGAACACACATGATCACTCGTGAACACACGTAAACACTCGTGAACACTCATGAACACTCATGAACACTCATGAACACACATGAACACTCATGAACACACATGAACACATATGAACACTCATGATCACTCGTGAACACACTTGATCACTCGTGAACACACGTAAACACTTGTGAACACTCATGAACACTCATGAACACACATGATCACTCATGAACACTCATGAGCACACATAAATACACATGAACACTCATGAACACTCATGAACACACATGATCACTCATGAACACTCATGAACACTCGTGAACACTCGTGAACACATATGAACACATACACACATGAACACATACACATGTGAACACACATGAACACACGCACACGTGAACACTCTTGAACACACGTGAACACACGTGAACACACGTGAACACACATGAACACACATAAACACTCATGAACACACATGAACACTCATGAACACACATGATCACTCGTGAACACACATGATCACTCGTGAACACACGTAAACACTTGTGAACACTCATGAACACTCATGAACACTCATGAACACACATGATCACTCATGAACACTCATGAACATTCGTGAACACTCGTGAACACATATGAACACATACACACATGAACACATACACATGTGAACACACGCACACGTGAACACTCTTGAACACACGTGAACACACATGAACACTCATGAACACACATGAACACACATGATCACTCGTGAACACACATGATCACTCGTGAACACACATGAACACACATGAACATACATGATCACTCGTGAACACACATGATCACTCATGAACACTCATGAACACACATGAACACACATGAACACTCATGAACACACATGAACACACATGATCACTCGTGAACACACATGATCACTCGTGAACACACGTAAACACTTGTGAACACTCATGAACACTCATGAACACACATGATCACTCATGAACACTCATGAACATTCGTGAACACATATGAACACATACAAACATGAACACATACACATGTGAACACACATGAACACACGCACACGTGAACACTCTTGAACACACGTGAACACACATGAACACACATGAACACACATGAACACTCATGAACGCTCATGCACACACGCAAACACTCGTGAACACTCATGAACACTCATGCACACACGCACTTGTGAACACCCGTGAACACTTGTGAACACCCGTGAACACTTGTGAACACACATGAACACTCATGAACACACATGAACACACATGATCACTCATGAACACACGTGAACACTCGTGAACACTCATGAACACTCATGAACACTCATGCACACACGCACTTGTGAACAAACATGAACACTCATGAACACACATGATCACTCATGAACACACATGAACACTCGTGAACACACATGAACACACATGAACACTCATGCACACACGCACTCGTGAACACCCGTGAACACCCGTGAACACACATGAACACTCATGAACACATGAACACTCATGAACACACATGATCACTCGTGAACACACATGATCACTCGTGAACACACGTAAACACTTGTGAACACTCATGAACACTCATGAACACACATGATCACTCATGAACACTCATGAACATTCGTGAACACTTGTGAACACATATGAACACATACACACATGAACACATACACATGTGAACACACATGAACACACACACTCGCGAACACTCGTGAACACACATGAACACACGTGAACACTCATGAACATTCGTGAACACTCGTGAACACATATGAACACATACACACATGAACACACGCACACGTGAACACTCTTGAACACACATGAACACACATGAACACACATGAACACTCATGAACACTCATGCACACACGCACTTGTGAACAACCGTGAACACACATGAACACACATGAACACTCATGAACACACATGAACACACATGATCACTCGTGAACACACGTGAACACTCGTGAACACTCATGACACTCATGAACACTCATGCACACACACACTTGTGAACACTCATGAACACACATGATCACTCATGAACACACATGAACACTGGTGAACACACATGAACACACATGAACACTCGTGAACACACATGAACACACATGAACACACGTGAACACTCCTGAACACACATGATCACTCATGAACACTCATGAACACACGTGAACACTCGTGAAAACACATGAACACTCGTGAACACACATGAACACACACACACGTGAACACTCAAGAACACTCGTGAACACACGTGAACACACATGAACACATACACATGTGAACACACATGCACACATACACATGTGAACACACATGCACACGTAAACACATGAACACACGCACACGTGAACACACGTGAACACTTGTGAACACTCATGCACACATGCACTTGCGCACACACATGAACACTCATGAACACACATGATCACTCATGAACACTCGCAAACACACATGAACACATACACGTGTGATATCATGAACACACATGAACACACATGAACACTCATGAACACACATGAACACTCATGAACACACATGATCACTCATGAACACTCGCAAACACACATGAACACATACACGTGTGAACACATGAACACACATGAACACTCATGAACACTCATGCACACACGCACTTGTGAACACCCGTGAACACTTGTGAACACACATGAACACTCTCTTAGCTGTCCATCGTGTACGATGATGACGCTTGCTCCGGGGGTGGGGGTGGGAGGGGGGTGGGTTTAGCGACCTTGTCGCTGGTGCCACTTCTCGTGGGCGTGGAGTCCGATCCTTGAGCCGCACACTCGTCCGCAGATGGAGCAGGGGAAACCAGATGCCAGGGGGGTACCAGCCGCCCACTGGTGTCTCTTGATGCGCTCTCGGATCGTCGATCTTGGTTGGTTTGGTGTATTTGAGAGACTGCAGAGGCACAGATGACCTGCCAGGCAGATCTGTCGAGTGCCAGTGATTCAAGCTGTGTGAGGGGGATGTTCGCTCGCTTAAGGATGTCCCTGGTGTAGTCCTTAAAGCGCCGCTTTTGCCCTCCAGCAGACCGTTTTGCGCCCATTAGTTGACTGTAGAGGACTTGGCGGGGCAGGCGGTGTTCAGGCATGCGTATGGTGTGCCCTATCCAGCGCAGATGTTTTTTGGCCACAGCTGCTTCCATACAGATTGAGTCAGTGTTGCTGAGGATGACTGTATGGGGAATTCGATCTTCCCAGGACAAACTGAGGATCTTCTGTAAGCAGCGGATATGGAAGGCCTCTAGGTTGATGATGTGCCGACGGTATGGGGTCCATGACTCTGCCCCATAAAGCAGAGTAGAGACACATACCGCGTTATAAACAGCGACCTTAGTACTGACCTTCAGGTTACGGTTTTCAAAAACCCTGCTGCGTGAGGCGTCCAAAAGATGATGAGGCTTTATTTATCCGGCTGTGTATTTCTTTGTCGAGGGAGCAGAATGAGGACAAAATGGAGCCAAGATAGGTGAAGTGGTCCACTGTTTTAAGTGGAACACCGTTTATATGAAAACTGGGGGGTGTGAGGGCAGGGGTAGTGAGATGAGACATGACCTCGGTTTTTTGAATGTTGACCTGTAGGCTAAAGGATTGGTACAGACTGGATATTGTGTTAAGGGCGTGCTGCATAGAGTCCGGGCTGTGAGCTAAGACGGCACAGTCATCAGCATACTGAAGCTCACAGATTTGGCGGGTCTTTGTCTTTGTGCGGACCTGGAGCCGACGTATGTTGAAGAGGCTTCCGTCAAGTCGGTATTCCACATGGACACCGACTTCATGTCCCATGACACGGTGGAAGAGGCAGGTGATGGCAGAGAGAAGGATGTTAAAGAGCACCGGAGCCAAGACACAGCCTTGCTTCACCCCAGCTTTTACCCTCGAAGGACTCTGACTGGAGTTCTCCCGTGAGTACTCTGGCGTGCATCCCGTCATGCAGCTGCTGTAGGATGCAGAGAAACTTGGGTGGTACCCCAAGTTTGGAGAGGTGTTTCCAGAGCAGTTCACGGTTGATGGTATCAAAAGCTTTGCTGAGGTCGATGAAGGCAACGTAAAGGTCTTTGTGGTGTTCTCGGCTCTTCTCCATCAGCTGCCTCAAGACAAAAACCATATCCGTCGTGGATCTAGTCTTCCGGAAGCCACACTGCGCTTCCGGAAGCACAGCTTCGAGATGTGCTCAACCAGTCTGTTGAGCATGATCTTGGCCAGGACTTTCCCTGCGATGGAGAGGAGAGATATCCCATGGCTGTTGCCACAGGCTGCTCGGTCTCCTTTCTGTTTGTAAATGACCACGATGTTAGCATCCTTCCAGTCCTGTGGGAGGGTCCCATGTTCCCAGATGTTTTGGATCAGGAGGTGCAGGCGTAATGCGTGAGGATGTATCCTCCATGTTTGAAAACCTCTGCAGGGATTCCATCGGGTCCAGCGCTTTTGTTGTTCTTCAGCCCCGCAATGGCTTGCCGGAGTTCTGAGTAAAGTGGTGGGGTGTCCAGGTGCATGGTAGGTGGCAGGTCTGGGAGATTATCCAGAATATGTGTGCTCGACAGGGTTGATGTGGTTGAGGAGACTCTCAAAATGATTTGCCCAACGGGCAAGAATCTCGTGGCGGTCCTTGAAAAGGATGGTGCCGCTCAGCTGATCGGACTGGGGCAATCACCTGCTTCCTGGGGCCATACAATGCTTTTATGGCATCGTAAAAGCCTCGAATGTTATTGCAGTCTGCCATGTTCTGGATTTCTCGCGCTTTTGCACCCACCAGGTGTCCTCCATAATTCTGAGGGCTCGCTGGGTTGCTGTTCTTGCAGCAAGGAAGGTAGTTTTAAGGGTGGGAGATCCTGGGCAGGACAGGAGAGCTTTGTGGGCCTCATGCTTGATTTTTAAAAGTGACTGTATCTCAGCTGAGTTACAGTCAAACCAGTCCTGATGGTGTTTCCTTAATTGGCTGAGTGCCTCTGAGGCTGCGCTTATGAATAGCCTGGCGCAGTGCTGGCCAGTCGGTTGATTCCTCCGGATCTTGTTGAGGTTTTTAGCAAGCAGCCGCCGGAGGTTGTCTTTGGTGGTGAGGCTATTCAGCGCTGTACAATTGAGTTCCTTGTTTGGAGCTGTCCTCGGGCCACGGGGTTGAATGCTCATGAGTAGTTTGGATCTGACCATGAGGTGGTCAGTCCAGCACTCAGCTCCGCGCGATAACACGGGTGGTGAGGACATCTTGACGGTCCTTTGACGGACAATCACGTAGTCAAGAAGATGCCAGTGTTTTGAGCGGGGGTGCTGCCAGATGGTCTTAAGCCTGTTTTTCATCTGGAAGACGGTGTTAGTAATGACCAGCTGGTGCTCTGCACAGAGGGAGAGGAGTCTGAGCCCGCTGTGGTTCATTTTCCCACACCATGCTGGCCAATGACTTTATTCCATACCAGGTGCTCCGTGCCCACTCTAGCATTGAAATCTCCCATGAGTATGAGCCTGTCTGTAGCCGGGGTTTTCTGTAAGATGGCATCAAGAGCTCTGTAGAAATCCTCTTTGATGTTGTGCTCGGCATCAAGAGTTGGAGCCGTATGCACTGATGAGAGTGGCAAGCGTGCCTTTGCCAGGGGAATCGCCATGTCATCAGTCTTTCATTGATGCCGATGGGGATTCTGAATGCGCTGCAGCAGTTTGGACTTTACAGCAAAGCCAACTCCATGGTTACTGACGCAGTGCCTTCGGGACCCCTTCCAGAAGAAGGTGTACCCAGCACCAACCTCTGCCAGGGAGTCCTCCCCATGTAATCTGAGTCTCGCTGAGAGCTGCTATATCGATATTATATTTGGCTAGCTCCAGGGCTACCAGTGCTGTCCTGCGATGGGGCCTGCCAGGAGTTTTGACCAGGTCCAGCAGTGTGCGAACGCTCCACCTAAGCAATGCTTAGCTTTTTTTCACTTTGATTTTTCGACCGCAAGGGGGGATGCTCCGACGGTTGTGGCTTACCGTCCGGAGTGTGGGAAGCAGACAATTTTTGGACCACCTTTTCCAGGTCCTTTCCCATCACAGAGGTGAGCAGTGTGGGGCTGCTCAGTCACAGTGGAAGCTGCCAAAAAGACGCGCTGCTCCATCCCGCAGTCCTAGCGACCATCACTCCATTGCCGCCTGTGTGCATGGTTTGGCTAGACACTTCCAGCCACATCCTTGGCCTGTGCCCACCACCATTCCACATCACCACAGGACGTTTTTTGGTGGGAGGGGGCAAGAAGCTTGCGCATAAGTGTGGATTAAGGTGAGGGTGTGGTTGCGCAGACCTCACTCCCACCATCTTCACTCCTAACCAGATGACCTCCAGTGGCATGAGGGAACCCATGACGACCTTCGTCTGGCAGGAGTTGCAGGGGGCTGCTGGTGGTCCGGTCAGTTGGACTCCGCCTGTGCCTGTCCCCAGGTGCAGGTTTGTCTTCGGGTTTGCTCCCCTAGCCACTGTACCCTCCCGAAGTTAACCCACGTGGCCTGGGGTTGCCCTCTTCCGCCTTGCCAGCCGCTGTGGTGGTTCTCACAACACCATCTTCGCCTGCATCACCGTTGGGGTCTTCGCTATTTACCCATAGCTGGGGCTATTTACCCATAACTGGGACAGAGGTTGACGGGCATCAGGGCGTTTCCACTCACCGATGGGCCTGCATGCCGCGCTCTGGGGCCCACTGCTGCTCGAGAGCCCGTACAACTTGTGGTGCCACGGGGAGGCGGTACGAGATCTTGGCAATGGAGAGGCTATGTACTCGGCTGAGGAGGCTTACACTCGGCTCCACTTTTCACCCCTGAAAACAGAAGGCTATCCGGTGGCAGTAGCTGAAAGCAGAGGGTGACAAGCAGAAGCAGCATGCAGCATGCACTAGCTACAAGCACTACTACTCCAACACTGCTGCACTGACGCATCACATGCCCTGTGTGCCAAGTCACCATTAACACACACACACACAACATGAACACTCATGAACACATGAACACACATGATCACTCATGAACACACGTGAACACACGTGAACACTCATGAACACTCATGCACACACGCACTTGTGAACACTCGTGAACACACGTGAACACATGAACACTCATGAACACACATGAACACACATGATCACTCATGAACACTCGTGAACACTCATGAACACACATGATCACTCATGAACATTCGTTAACACTCGTGAACACATACGAACACATACACACATGAACACATACACATGTGAACACACGTGAACACACATGAACACACATGAACACACATGAACACACGTGAACACACATGAACACACATGAACACACCTGAACACACGTGAACACTCGTGAACACATATGAACACATACACACATGAACACATACACATGTGAACACACGCACACGTGAACACCCTTGAACACACGTGAACACACGAACACACATGAACACTCATGAACCTCATGCACACACGCACTTGTGAACACCCGTGAACACTTGTGAACACACATGAACTCTCATGAACACATGAACACTCATGAACACACATGATCACTCATGAACACTTATGACACTCATGAACACTCATGCACACACGCACTTGTGAACACTCATGAACACACATGATCACTCATGAACACACATGAACACTCTTGAACACACATGAACACACATGAACACACGTGAACACTCTTGAACACACGTGAATACTCCTGAACACACGATCACTCATGAACATTCGTGAACACACGTGAACACTCGAGAAAACACATGAACACTCGTGAACACACATGAACACACACACACGTGAACACTCATGAACACATACACATGTGAACACACATGAACACATACACATGTGAACACACATGCACACGTGAACACTTGTGAACACTCATGCACTTGCGCACACACACGAACAGTCATGAAAACACATGATCACTCATGAACACATACACGGGTGAACACACGCACACGTGAACACACGCACACATGAACACTCGTGAATACACATGAACACGCACACGTGAACACTCGTGAATACACATGAACACACGCTCACATGAACACCCGTGAACACACCTGAACACACATGATCGCACGTGATCAGTCATGAACAGTCATGAACACTCATGAACACTCATGAACACTCATGATCACACGCTCACGTGAACACTCGTGAACACACCTGAACACACATGATCGCACGTGATCAGTCATGAACAGTCATGAACACCCATGAACACCCATGATAGAATCCTTTATTTTGGTCACACATTATACACACAGTTTTTTGCATATATACAGTGAAATTTATTAGTTTTCACATATCCCAGCTAAGCTGGGGTCAGAGTGCAGGGTCAGCCATGATACGGCACCCCTGGAGCAGATAGGGTTATGGGCCTTGCTCAAGGGCCCAACAGTGGCATCTTGGTGGTGCTGGGGCTTGAACCCCCAACCTTCTGGTCAGTAACTCTGAGCCTCAACCACTGAGCCACCACTGCCCCATGCCACTGATCACACGTGATCAGTCATGAACACATGTGAACACACATGAACACTCATGAACACACATGATCACACGTGATCAGTCATGAACACATGTGAACACACATGAACACTCATGAACACACATGATCACACGTGATCACTCATGAACACATGAACACTCGTGAACACATATGAACACATACAGATGTGAACACTCGTGAACACACATGAACACATACAGATGTGAACACACATGAACACACGTGAACACACATGAATACACATGAACACACATGAACACACGTGATCAGTCATGAACACACATGCACACTTGTGAACACACGTGAACACTCGTGAACACTCATGAACACACATGAACACTCGCGAACACACATGAACATATACACATGTGAACACACATGAACACACGCACACGTGAACACTCATGAACACACATGAATACACGCACACGTGAACACTCGTGAACACACATGAACACATGCACATGTGAACACACATGAACACGCACACGTGAACACTCGTGAATACACCTGAACACACATAAACACTCATGAAGACACATGAACACACATGAACACACATAAACACTCATGAAGACACATGATCACACGTGATCAGTCATGAACACACATGATCACACATGAACACACATGATCACACGTGAACATACATGAACACATGTGAACACACATGATCACACATGAACACACATGAACACACATGATCACACATAAACACTCATGAAGACACATGAACACACGTGATCACACATGAACACACGTGATCACACATGAACACACGTGATCACACATGATCACACGTGATCACACATGATCACACGTGAACACACGTGAACACACATGATCACACATGAACACACATGATCACACGTGAACACACGTGATCACACGTGATCACACGTGAACACATGTTTCATCAGATATCTGAAGGAGAACATATCATTGACTTGTGTTGAGTTTATACTGCACTAATAATTTCTGTCCTCTTAACCCTCACACAAACCTTCTGCACTTTACATTTCCATTATTGAACAGATATTATTTAGTATTTTAATTAACTGATTTGCGTGTGTGCGTGCGTGTGTGTGTGCGTGTGTTAGGCTGGCGAATCAGAGGTTGTTGGCAGGTCAGTCTCATGTGGAGGAGCTGCAGAAATCTCTTCAGGAACACGGATCTAAATCAGATGATGTGAGTGTCAAACATCATTACATGATCAGATTATTCAGAATGTGTCTGTGGCAGCTGTATTGTTTTCCATGTGTTTATTATTTGTGTCTGTATGTAATTCAGCAGGTGCTGGATGTCCAAAATGTAGGATTAATATGGAAAGTTCTTCCTGATTTGTTGGGGTGTGGTTTAGGGGTTGGGCTATAGTTTATCTGACCAATGAGGTGACAGTAATGAATGTCACTGAATCCTCATTAACAGCTGAATAACTGTTGGGTTCTTACTGGCCTGATGGGTTTAATTCCTGAAGTGACATGAATGTTTTTTGTTCTTTTAGTCGCTTGAATGAAGTCTTTGACTAAACCGTTTTGGAGCTATCGTTTATCTGCAAAACTGTATACCGATATGTAAATATACCTCATCTGGTGAAAGTATAAGCTAGAAAAGCTTAATTGTTAAATAGTAACATATAACAGAGAAACAGTGTAACAGTGTCAAGCGTCTCATCATTTCCGGCTTGTTTATAGTTAAGAGTCATACGTCATCACCAAATCTGAATTTTCTGGTTATTATTTTGGTTGCTCAATAAACTGCTTTATGGATTTTATTCACTTTGGACTCTCATATGTGTGTGATATCAGACTGGGAACTTCTTTATCCACCTTTCTCCCAATTTGGAACACCCAATTCCCACTACTTAGTAAGTCCTCATGGTGGCGCGGTTACTCGCCTCAATCCGGGAGGCAATCTGCGCATCTG
>NC_068278.1:60681396-60698896 GCF_025860055.1 Xyrauchen texanus | reverse complement strand
AATAATAAAACAGCACACGTTGTCCTTTAAGAATAATATAATCAAATATTTACAAAAACTGAACAGAATTTTGATAATGACTCATTAATAATTCGGGTCAGTTCCTCTCATGCCTCTGTTGTGTGACATCACGAGTCACGTGCACTTACAGAGATTCACAGGAAGTGTGTTTTAATGACGTCATTGAACATTGAGCGTCTGTGTGAACAAACTTCTGTCTGATGTCCCCCCCCCTATTGATTAATTGCGTCCTTTTGTGGACTTCAGAGATATCGTCAATTTAATGTCTCTCTCTCTCTCTCTTGGGTGTGTGTGTGTGTGTGTGTGTGTGTGTTTGTTATGTGTGTGTGTATCAGGGAATGGCTCTACAGAAGAAAGCGGCAGAAGATCGTTTGGCCAGCACTGGTTCGGGTCAGTCTTTTCTCGCCCGGCAGAGACAGGCCACGAGCACACGCCGGGCATATCCGGGTCACGTGCAGCCCACCGCAGCCAGGTAGAGCTTCCTGCCAAAACTGTCGCCGTGGCTACCATCATCACAGCGGCGCTGTAGCCAATCAGGACACTCGCAGTCTTGCGGTCCTGTTTCTCTGATGCTGACACACGTCCTCCTCCTCCTCTGGTTTAATTCCGGGTGTTTAAGAAGAGATGCGGATCACTTTACACTTTCTCATGTTTGTTCATCTGAAATCATGCAGAGGTGTAGAATGAAGGTTTGTGTAGCAGACAGACATGTTTCATATGATGTTTGTTTACATTGATTATTGACTATTAATAAACAGTTTAAATGAGGACCTGCGGTTATTAAAAGCGGGTCATTTAGTGGATGTTAAAATACTTTCTCTTATCTCAGTTTATTATTCAGGGGCAACTGTAAGTAATCCGTTGACAGTTTAAGACATGTCAACCAATGGTGTGAGTTTGGGGCGGGGCTATCTGTTTGGACAAGCAATGGCAGACGGGGAAATGACACGCTTCAGCTTTAAGACTGTTAAGAGTGCACAGAATCACTGCGTGCAGCATCTCCTCTTAAACACCGTCCGGATTATTCTGTGTCAGGATTCATAACATCCAAACACATGTTTCATGTTATTTCTGGCGTGTGTCACATTGAAAGAGTTTTCTTTAGATATGCAGGACTGATGCGAGTCTTGATTCAGTCATTAGAGTTTGTGTTTATTGTATGTTTGATGTGTCGCATTCACAATGCCTTAATCCACACCAGCTGATCTCCTGATACTGTCAGTCAGCTGTGACATCACGGGTCACACAGGATCAGGATGTTCAGCGGTCAGATGGTGTTAATCTTAGCTCAGAACTTCTCTTTCCCAAAGCGTGTCTCCATTATGACACACTCATCTGATGTAGCATCACATGTCTGATGAAGCTCTGACTCCAGTTTGAAGTCTAAATGATCTTTAATAATGATTTATGGAAGTGTACTAACAAGAAAACAACACTTGGGGGCGCCATTAGAGCATGTGCACACTAGTTCATTCATTTCTTTATATTTGAAAGATTCATATACATGATGACATCATTTGAATTATTTGGGAATATATTATAATGCACATTATAGAGGTCATCATGTGATGAATATTTCAGTGTGTTACCGTAGAAACGAATCACATCTGAGAACATGATCACAGCATGAACCACGACAATACACAGTGGCGAGAAAAAGTATGTGAACCCTTTGGAATTAGCTGGTTTGCTGCATGAGAGAGATATAATGTGATCTCATCCGTTACAATCGTTAAATAAACATGTTGTAGTGTTTGTGGAGTGGTGGAGGTGTAGTGGGCTAAAGCAGATAACTGGTACTCAGAAGGTTGCTGGTTCGATCCCCACAGTCACCACCATTGTGTCCTTGAGTAAGACACTTAACTCCAGGTTGCTCCGGGGGGATTGTCCCTGTAATAAGTGCTCTGTAAGTCACTTTGGATAAAAGCAGCTGTCAAATGCATAAATAAATAAAATAAATAGTGTTTCTGTAAATAAACACAAAGTCAGTTTGGGGGTGTTAGCTGTCCTTTTCTGTATATACGCTGCCCTCTTCGGCATATCGGTACTTTTAAAAAGTACAAATTAGGCGTAAACAACAAACATGTAACAATATGTTCTATATATGAACTATATTTGATGCAGTTTCTATATTTACTGATGTTATACATGACTACATTTAAAACAAATGTCATCAAAATGATGAAAAGCGAATGATAAAACTAAATATGTCAAATTGATACGTCTGTCATTTTATCCCCTGCAAAATGAACATTAGCTGAGAGAGAGTAAAATGGAAATGATATCAACTATTCCCAAATTAAAGGTGAAATCAAACATGATACGTTGATGTAATGAGATATATCACATCATGGCAACACGTATCGTGAGCCGGCTGCTGATAGCCCTATCTCGAGCAGAATCCTTGAAAACAAATGCAAATGTGCTTGAAGTGTCAACCCAGTCTCATCTTCATCACTTTCACAAGTACAGACACTAAACACAGCGCGCTTCAGCTAACAACCGTTCATGTTCTCAGTCCTGCTGTGGAGTGTCAAGATGGTCTTCTGAGATCTCTTTCGGTCCACGTCAGCGGATGCTTCCAACTCAAAGTGTTTGAGTGCTTTTTATAAGTCAGAGTCGCTCCAACCCACACCTACAATCTCACTTTATCTCACGGGTTTGCCAACTCCTGACTCTAGTTAGCTTTTTGTCATCTTTAGCCTAGGGGTTCACATACTTTCTCCGCAGCACTGTGAATGTTTAATATAAAGGCATGAAAGATAATAATTGTGTTGTTATCTTAAAGCACTGTGACTTGCATGAAGATGAGATCATTTAATGAGCAATTAATGCAGAAGCTAATTCCAAAGGGTTCACATACTTTTTCTTGCCACTATATTTAAAAAACAAAACAAAAAACAGTAAATGTATGTTGTAAAAGATGGGATTTCCTCCATGTGGATTTGATCGGATGGCGTGAAGTGTCTCTTTAAGAGTTTGATGATGTCATCCGTTTGATAATAAAGATGATTTCTCTGACCAATCAGTGACAGTATTAAGAGACGAGTCTGTTTTAATAATCACCAAATGATTTTGAGTGTGAATCATGTGTGTTTGACTGACAGCTGTCATCTCCTCTCTCTTCCAGTGATGTTAAAGCATGACCAGCAGGGGGCGGGGCTGCATGACTAATGATTTAACCCATCGATACACAAACTAACCCGTCAGTGAACGCTAACCACTGTCCTCGTGAGCCGTGTGCTTCTAACACGTCGCTGAGCGTGAGGTGGGCGGGGCCAGTGATATGTCAATCATTGTAACAGACTCACTGCAGTGAATGCTACAGATTAAAACGATGATTAACTTCCTGTTTGCCCGTATGACTCTCACATCATTTCCTTTGAATCTTCATCAGTGTGGATTATATCAGTGTTTATGTCTGTGTATTCTTCTGTTTGTATTGATTATTTATTTACAGCTTCACTGAAAGGTCAACGACAGAACAAACGCTTGGCGAACTCATTACAAATATCATTACCGATAGTATTCAAGCATTCAGTAAACACACTTCCTGTTTTATTGATGCAGATCATGAAGTGCTTTTCTCTTGAGAGATGTCGAAGATACAAACTAACAGTTTGACATTGAAACATTCTCTGCTGCTTGATTGGCTGTTCCATATTTAATATTCATACACGAGTGACACGCGTCATTATATGCACACAGCACATCTCATAAAGCAGTGTGCTTCTGTCTCTCTTTGTGTTGTTTTTAATAGACGATTGATTATATATTGACAGTTTGTGAATGCACATTAGGTTCATTACGTGTGGACTGAGGTCAAAGGTTAAACCTCATGACACCTCCAGTGGTTGCTGAATGGTTGTTTTCACGCTCTTTCCATTTGCCAAGTTTGATATGTTCATCCTGTATGTGTGAATCCATTATTAGCTTCATGTTGATGGATTTGTGCTTCCAGCTGCAGAACTGTACAGATGAAACTCAAGTTATAAATAAAGCTTGTTTAAAACATTCACGATTAAAAGCAGTTCTGTGTTTTATTTGCATTTGTTGATGTTATTGTTTATTGCCCGCAGTCACTGATGCGCAGCTGATCAACAGATGTGCGGTGTGTAAATGACCTCTGACCTCAAGAGGTGCACTAGCGACTGATGCTAGCAGCTGTAGCCTTTAGCCTCCTTGTTAGCGCACGCGCCAGAGACACCGGTTGGAGTCCCGTTCAGAGCGGGGCGATCAGGGCCGGTTACACAAATGAAGATCTGGTGGATATTTCCAGGTGATTATTGTTGTTTATTGTTGTTTATTGTTGTTTATTGATGATCTGCAGCTGAAAACTGAACACTTCCTGCGACTGTCAGACACAGTAAACATGAGCGTAATCTCAATGTTCTTCATTACTTTCCTGTCTTGTTTATTTACTGTGATACGTAAAGGTCAAATGAAACGTGACCTCTTGACCCCTGTCACAGGTGAGAATGAGCTGCCTTTGTTTAGGGGTTGTGCGTGTGAGAGCTGCTTGACCTTTGAACTTGTTTGAATGAGCGATGTAATAAGTGTCAGAAATCATCTTTATTATTTGTCCTCTGGAATTGATATTCAGGGACATTTTTCCCAGACAAAACAGTCAAAACCAAATATTTTCATTAAAAGAACATTCACATTACTACTGTGTGCATTTTCCATCCCGCTTTTTTGATTTCTAACAAGTCGCATCTAATAAACATGCCAAATAATACATTTTTAGAGTAAATATTTTTCCTAATAATGTTTGTCCTCATATGTGGTCAGCGGGACTAAATTGTGACATTTTAAATAATATCGAACTATAATAAGTCAGATTAGTTTCATCAGAAAGTTTATGATGTTTGCAGGAGTGTTGATTATTCATGTTAATAATACATTATCATAATTAATTCAGATTGAAAGTAACATCCAGCATCATCCAATCACTGTCAATCATGTTCAAATAAAACATTATAAATGTTGAATCTATGAACTGATGATCATTGAGTGTCCAAACATCATCTGCAGCTTAAACTGAACTTCTGATCCGATTTTAGGAGTGAGCACTTAACTGCATAGAGAGATATAGGATGCTCCCTTGCTCCCTATTTAGTGCATGACTTAACCTCCAGTGTGCTGTCTGTCTGCACTGGTCTCAGAACAGTTATAGGAGAGCTATAGGATGCTCCCTTGTTCCCTATTTAGTGCATGACTTAACCTCCAGTGTGCTGTCTGTCGAGCTGGTCTCAGAACAGTTATAGGAGAGCTATAGGATGCACCCTTGCTCCCTATTTAGTGCATGACTTAACCTCCAGTGTGCTGTCTGTCTGCACTGGTCTCAGAACAGTTATAGGAGAGCTATAGGATGCTCCCTTGCTCCCTATTTAGTGCATGACTTAACCTCCAGTGTGCTGTCTGTCTGCACTGGTCTCAGAACAGTTATAGAGAGCTATAGAAATTGTGTCTGTGTGGAGTTGGAGTGAATCAGCGACTCACTGAACAGAGATTCATTTGAGCTTGAACTGAACGACACACACACACACACACACACACAGTTAATGAAACACAGGTGTTCAATAATTCACCTGGCCGATGACTCACACATCACTGTCACATTTAACTCAACATGAATATTCAAGCAAGCGTTTGATGGAGTTTATGTTGAGTTCTGACAAATGACTCCTGAAGGCGTGTTTAACTTTCCGCTCTAATCTGAACTGAGTTGTGATGTCATTCATAAACACTCAAACACATTAGTGCCGTCATTCAAAGCACAAAATTATTCTGATCGCTCGAGCTGCAGGAAATCTGCCGTCAATGTGACATTTATAAACCGCATTTCAAATGAGCTGCAGCTGATGACAAAACAAAGCGCTCATTGATGCTCTTTCACGCGGGTTTCCTGAAGCATTTTCCCGCCCGATGACTTTCAGCGTCATGTCATTCTGGACTCTGACTTGCATTAATAACAGCGGTGAGAAACAGGACTTTAACCCTTTAAGCTCTGAAAGGGATTTTAAACCAACTTTAAGACTTATAACAAGTATATCAAAAAACATATTGGTTCGAGTGTTTGGTAACATTGTAAATAAATATTTTCAAATAGATTAATGATGTAAATTATGATACATTCTGAGACTCTCAGCCTAAGAAACTGCTGGAAAATCACACAAAACAATTCACCAAAAAATTGACAATTTGAAATTTTTTCAAATTTTTCTGATTTGTCATTTTATATCTCTGAGTGTAAATAAGGCGGCTCTGAAAAACTGCTTTTGTTTTGTTCCCAATCATGTCGACTGTATCTGAGGATAATTGTGTGTTGATACGACAAAGCAATCAAAAGTTACAACATTACAAATATAATTAATCATAGTGTCCAAAAACATCTCCAAACAAATAAAAGATAATAATTGTACATAAGAATTAATAACACATGCAAACACAACAATGACTAAAGGTTTGCATAGCATGCAGACATGATTTTAGTCATGAGATTTCACAGAATGAGTTTCATTCTGTGTCATTTGAGTCATCATTGAGTCTGTGTCGTGTATTTGGCGCCATCTCCTGGTGGTCATATGTAACATTGTGCTTCATGTGGATTATCTAATGATCTATACATCTGATTATCTTGTGTGTGGACTCCATTGAAAGATAATCACATATCATATAAGCATATAAGCAACACTATCATAATTGTCAAAGAAATATTTTTAGCTGTTACTCGCTATATTAGTGTCTGTGAGTAAAACAAATTAGCTAGCTGTATTTTACTCTTTAAGATCTTTCCAACAACATATGACACATGAATATTTAATGAGTTTGATGTTTTTACTGATGCAATAATATGAACAGTGCAAATATTATAAATGATTAAAATGTAACACTTCTGATTTATGATGTCATTATAAAGTAGAGCTTCTAATCTTTCAAACAACACCTATTTTATGTTGATCAAGACTGCAGTTATTAATACTTTGATGATTATATATGTTGACGTGCCCGTGGGCGGTTCAGTGGTCCGGATAGAGCGCTCATTAGCTGTGCCCATTGCAGACAGTGTGCAGTACGTTCAGTCTGATCTCGGGACAGTTTCGTGACTTTGGTGTCATTTTGGCTAAATAAAATGTCCTGGTTCATTACACGTATTTCAGCAGTTCTGAGGTGAGATGAAAAACACAATTCATGTAATTTTGCGGTGCTTCAATGACACTATTGAAACGTACAATTCTCTTGCGTATAGCGAAGCCCAAATACAACGTCCATGCATTTGGAAACTCTGAAAACACTGTGTGATGACGTTCCTCAAATATTTGCATTATCTGATGGAACCGTTGATTCATCACATGACACTGATGTGGCACTGACTGGACCTCATTAGCACAGAGAATTAGCATCTTTATTATGAGCATTAATGACGTTTCTGTGAGTTCATGAAGTTAAATCATCCTGACATTTCCCTGCAGTTTGTGCATTTACTGCTTGATTCAGGTGTGTCTCTCCGAGGGACGCGTCTTTGGCTCAAACGGACCGTTAGTGTTCATGACTGTGTGAAATAATGATTTCTGTGGCCCAGATCTGTCTGTTACACGTGAATCATTGTGTTTGTGTGAGCTTAAAACGACACGTGTAAAAGAGACGGATGTTTGAACAGACAGCGCTCGCGTCTGATGTGTGGGAGCGATTCACACGAGACGTCGCGCTGAAGCAACATCAGTCATATCTGCCGCCAAACTCCACAATAAACGAGCGCAAACATCTGCTCATCTCTGGAGCTCCAGCAACATGAAACACTGAAGAATCATGACACCGCCAACAACTATCCGTCTGTCACGTCTTGGACGGGTTAGCAGCTTATCTTTGTGTTGAGAGACACCTGCTGTGTGCACAATGGAGGATTATGGGTAAAAGTGCACATTCCGGCCGGTTCCGCTAATATGTGTGTGTGTGCGCTCTCGGGATGATTGACAGGTGATGTCTGTATCTAATCAGTGATTGGCTCTTTTGGGTGTTTCTCCCATTCGTCTCCTTTCAAGTGCTCGGTCTCGTGCTGAACAGTGTCAGCTACTACTCAGTGTACACTGCACAGGGAACACTAATGTTTAATGAGACAGAATGCACTGTAGTATGATACACGGTTGTCACATGACCTCATGACATGTCCACTTATCATCCTTGAAATGCCTTTTAATTCAGTGTTGTGTAGAAATGTCTGAACTTTGTCAGTCTGATCAAATAATGAGTCAAGAAAGAGATGAGAAGGTTTAACTGCAATGCATTATGGAAACAGCAGCTACCATCTTCTCTTTCTCACTGACCTCCACTAGCGTTCAGATGCTACACATTTATTTAGCTGTTTACAGAGTCTAGAACTGTCACAGAGAAGGGTGAGATATCTCACAACACTTATTTTATATCTTTTTATTTGTATTTAATATCTTTAAGGGAGTTTAAAAAAAAATGTTGCATACCTTTCCTTATAAATATTATATTATTATTATTAAAGACATTTAACCTGTTGAGGCACTCCTCTTTTGGAGCACATATCATAAAAATGGTATAACCTAACTAAAATGATTTCCACATTCCTCACCATCAGGGTGAGTGGTGGAGGCGTAGTGGGCTAAAGCACATAACTGGTAATCAGAAGGTTGCTGGTTTGATCCCCACAGTCACCACCATTGTGTCCTTGAGTAAGACACTTAACTCCAGGTTGCTCCGGGGGGATTGTCCCTGTAATAAGGGCTCTGTATAATACATTGGTAATCAGAAGGTTGCTGGTTTGAACCCCACAGTCACCACCATTGTGTCCTTGAGTAAGACACTTAACTCCAGGTTGCTCCGGGGGGATTGTCCCTGTAATAAGTGCTCTGTATAATACATTGGTACTCAGAAGGTTGCTGGTTTGATCCCCACAGTCACCACCATTGTGTCCTTGAGTAAGACACTTAACTCCAGGTTGCTCCGGGGGGGATTGTCCCTGTAATAAGTGCTCTGTATAATACATTGGTACTCAGAAGGTTGCTGGTTTGAACCCCACAGTCACCACCATTGTGTCCTTGAGTAAGACACTTAACTCCAGGTTTCTCTGGGGGGATTGTCCCTGTAATAAGTGCACTGTAAGTCGCTTTGGATAAAAGCATCTGCCAAATGCATAAATGTAAACGTCCTCACCCTTTACATCTTTATTAAATATTTTAGCTAATGTGGGTATTCTTTTTAGCTACCAATAAGTGTGAAGTAGCTCATTTAACACATTTAAAATCCCTTGTACAGATTTTCCATCAAAATGTTTTGTTCAGTTTCGGCCTGGCCATTGATCTTATTGGTCTCAATGTCTCAAATTTGAGGATGATGGCACAAACACATTAGGCTCTTCCAAACTTTCTGTCTAGGCAATTTTGAATAAAATACCTCGCTGTAAAAAAAAACAATAATAATAATAATTTGCTGGTTCATTTTGGCTCATTTTGTGCATAAGACTTCATGGGAATTTAGTGTTCCACCAGAATGTGTTGGAGAACGTTTATGCATGATTATTCTTCATTCATTATTCCTCTAATCACTATTTGGACTAAGAGCAACAAATGTTTGTTCTGCACTAGATGCTTGTCAGAGAACGTTTACTCTCGTGTGACGGATCTGGCTCAATATTTCATAATGAAACTTTTCATTTGTACTCCTGTCATAAATGATTATAGTGTGAACAATGATGCTAAAGGAACAAACTACCACAGCACTTCTCTAAACACCCGTTTGTCCCAATGAACGGCAAGATATTCCTGATCCGTGAGATCTTTCGCGTGTGGTGTGTTAAGTTTCATTTTGAGGTAACTTGATCTTATTTTTATATACATGTTTTTAAATGTTGCAAATTTATGTAGATAATGAAAATCCCTGAGACTAACATGTTTATTTTGAGACAAAAAAAATGTCTTTTGTTCAAGGTGATTAACTATCCACCAGGTCAAATGATAGTATTTCACCCCTCCATTATATCATTTATAATAACAACTGTGTTGCATCAATGTGGTTCAAATAACAGATGTATTAATTGGCGATTTATGTTCCTGTGGATTTTGGAGACAGTCATGACTAGCTAGTTAGTTTCTCCAGCGATGCGTCGCTCATTATGTTGGTTAAGCAGTGAAGTGGTTGTACAGGAAGCACACTTCAGATCAGTGCTAGAAGAAACATTGTGTCCAGACGCTCACAGACCGGTCACTGTTGGCCGATAATGGTGATGTGGTCACATGACTTTCCGCCCCGCTCAAATGATTCAGTGTGTTTTACTGGCAGTTCAGTTTCATGTGGTCAGTCAGGAATAAGACTCATAGTTTGACGGCACATAGTTCATAGCTCAACGCTTTATTTGTCCCTGTGAGTAACATCGCAGATATGGTTTTAAAAGAACATTTAAACAGCAGAACAGAGATGTGTTTTTAAGGGCCATTAGCGGCGGTCTCGTGCTTTTAACCGTTTTTGACAAACCCAAAAGCTTTGAGCCCAGCGTCACATTCCTGACAGATAAAATCAAGAGTTTTTCCATGTGAAAGTCACCAGCATGAGTGCATTAATATTCATGAATCTCAGTGTCACGCAGCGTTTTTCCACACTGTTCTTTTGAAGAGAAAGTTGATCTGTTTCCTTCTCTCTTCGGGCTCCTGCGGTGTTTGGCATCAGCGGCGGGTTTACTGGGTGAATCTCGGCACATCTCGACTCGTGAGAAACGTCCACATTCTCTGTTCAGCAGCAGTTGTTAGTTTTGATGTTGTCTATGCTAGTTAGGGTTAGCTGACAGAGTCCAGTTTTAGCAGATCTACACTTTCTCTTGTGGGCCTATCGAATGAGACTCTCCGTCAAGATACAACCGGTAAACAGACAGTCTGAGATAAGAAGTTAAAGAGACTTTGACCTCTGGCCTTTTGGAGGAGGACTGTGCATTTTTGAGGATAATCGATGGGCAATGCAGTTTTGGATCCGTGAGCAAGTGTGTACTCCCAACTATGAACTCTTCTCTGTGTCTTTTAGACCTTTTTATCTACCAAGGGAATTTGGACCGATTGCTATTACAGTACTTTAATATATTTTCCCAGACTGGACAATGGGAATGCCGGGAACAACATAAAACATGCACTTGCTCGTTCCTCAGATTTTAATCCTTGGGGAACTCCTGTGATCTGTCATGTCTCCTGCCAACCCTTCATCAGTATGTGCATTGTCCGACCCCATCCACGTGTACCATGGACATATATTTTGGCAGTATAGCCGATGGTTACAAGGCCATGTGCCGCCCCAAATTGGGCAAGTCAGACCATAATATTGTACACTTGCTTCCCAGGTATCAGGCTTAACTAAAACAAGTGCAGCCAGTGATTAAACAGATACAACTGTAGACTGATCAAAGTAAAGAAGAGCTCAGAGACTGCAGGAGTGGTGGTGGTGTAGTGGGCTAAAGCACATAACTGGTAAACTGGTAATCAGGAGGTTGCTGGTTCGGTCCCCACAGTCACCACCATTGTGTCCTTGAGTAAGACACTTAACTCCAGGTTGCTCCGGAGGGATTGTCCCTGTAATAAGTGCTCTGTATAATACATTGGTACTCAGAAGGTTGCTGGTTCGATCCCCACAGTCACCACCATTGTGTCCTTGAGTAAGACACTTAACTCCAGGTTGCTCCGGGGGGATTGTCCCTGTAATAAGTGCTCTGTATAATACATTGGTAATCAGGAGGTTGCTGGTTTGATCCCCACAGTCACCACCATTGTGTCCTTGAGTAAGACACTTAACTCCAGGTTGCTCCGGGGGGATTGTCCCTGTAATAAGTGCTCTGTATAATACATTGGTAATCAGGAGGTTGCTGGTTTGATCCCCACAGTCACCACCATTGTGTCCTTGAGTAAGACACTTAACTCCAGGTTGCTCGGGGATTGTCCCTGTAATAAGTGCTCTGTATAATACATTGGTAATCAGAAGGTTGCTGGTTTGATCCCCACAGTCACCACCATTGTGTCCTTGAGTAAGACACTTAACTCCAGGTTGCCCGGGGATTGTCCCTGTAATAATTGCTCTGTATAATACATTGGTAATCAGAAGGTTGCTGGTTTGATCCCCACAGTCACCACCATTGTGTTCTTGAGTAAGACACTTAACTCCAGGTTGCTCCGGGGATTGTCCCTGTAATAAGTGCTCTGTATAATACATTGGTAATCAGAAGGTTGCTGGTTTGATCCCCACAGTCACCACCATTGTGTCCTTGAGTAAGACACTTAACTCCAGGTTGCTCCGGGGGGATTGTCCCTGTAATAAGTGCTCTGTATAATACATTGGTACTCAGAAGGTTGCTGGTTTGATCCCCACAGTCACCACCATTGTGTCCTTGAGTAAGACACTTAACTCCAGGTTGCTCCGGGGGGATTGTCCCTCTAATAAGTGCACTGTAAGTCACTTTGGATAAAAGCGTCTCCCTAATGCATAAATGTAAATGTAAATGCTTTAATATGGACCGGCAACTGTTTTTTAATACATGTGATAATGTTCATAATATCACTGACACATTATGTCTTGTATACAGTATGTTTTTGTGGCTCACTAAAGACCTTAAAATGTGTCTTAATTAGAAAAAACGTACTTTTCTCAAAGGTGATTATGATTTGGAGAGAAAAGAAGGGAACTCGGGGGACAAATTAAGAAAGTAAAGTTAAATATAAGAACAAGCTTGAAAGTAAGTTTTGTTTGGGTAATGAAGGCGTGGGAAGGTCTCAACACTATGATGGGAAGAGAGAGAAGTAAACACACAGTGCATCCTTTGTAGAAGATCTGAATATATTCTACAGGAGGTTTCACATTGGGAATTGCACTACTGAATGTGATGGGGTGTGCCTTAAAATTCCAACATAGGAGCCCGTTATTAAGTCAAAAAATGCACCAGGCCCTGATGGGTTGAAGGGGCGACTGTTAAAGGATTGTGTTTCGCTGTTGACCAGGGTTTTTACCCAGCTGTTCCAGCTCATGAGAACAGTTCCCAGATCTTGGATTAGTTTCTGTCCTGAATAATTCTGGTGCTACTCCGTTAAATGATCCCCCTTTCAAGTGAGATCAGTCAGTGGGCTGGTGATGCCAGAGTAACTAGGCACAAACTTTTGGTAGTAGCCAGCCAGCCCAGAAACTGTCTCATCTCCTTTTTGGTCTTGGGCGCCAGACAGGCCACGATTGACACGGTTTTGTTCATTTGGGGATGCACCTGCCCATAGCCCAAGTGGAACCCCAGATACCGAACTTCCACCACCCAATTGTGCACTTCTTCGGGTTGGCCACTGCAGTGATCTCAGGACGGCTCTCAGATGTTGCATGTGCACCGCCAATGAATGCAGAACAGATGTAGACGGCACTTGCACCACCTCTCTAGCCATAGCATCAGCACATCACTCACTGAGACATTATTTCACAAGACCCATCCACACAAATTTCCTTTAATAAATTCTTAAAATCAGGCCAATTCATCCCCAAAATCAGAGGATGGGTGAGGCGGAATTAACCGTGACCTCAACTCTGTTTTCTCCCCTGAATAGTATCTCAGTGGTAACCACCGAAAAAGTGTGAATATCCCTGGGTACACATCGCATCTTCACCTGATTATTCTTGTATCAACTGTTGGTGGATGGAGGTTTGAGAACAGCCAGAATCCACCAAAGCTGATATGTATCCCCTGGGTACTCACCGGTATCCGATATGCTCCAGATCAAGGTAGCATGTGGAGCATTGGGAATCCAGACCAGAGGGCTGGTGGGGGCCCTGAACAATACCCTGGATCCCCGCAGCTCCAACAAACCGGCTTAGGTCCCCTTACACACCCCCAATGGACTTGCCAACCTGGTAGGGATAGAGGAGAGAGACAGAGTTAGGAGCTGGAGACGGGGGGGTAGAAGAAGACCTCCCTAAATGGGCTTTGGACCGCTTAGCCTCCTGGGGGAAGGAATGGAGCGGAAAGTGTCGGAAGCAGTCTTTGGGGGTAGGAGAGAGAGAGACTCCGGATCACTGCTGCACAAACGTCAGCTGGATTGCTTCCTCGAGCGACGTTGGACAGTGGCACTGGACCCACTCGGCACTCCCATGTCAGCTGGGTGACGAACTGTTCCAGTACCACTTTGTCCTGGGCACTGTGTAGTTCCCCCGCCAGCAACCATTTCCAGCAGGCGTCCCAGAGCTTCTGTGCGAAGGCAAACAGGCAGCCATGTTTTCCCAGCTTCAGGGCATGGAAGTGCTGTCACTCTGTTCGGTGGTCTGGCCAACCCATTGCAGAATGTCTCTCTTCCAGTCTGCATAAACGAGGAGTTTGGCTGCGGGGAGCTGTTGGGCTGCAAGCTGCGCTTCCCTGGAGAGTGTGGTAACAGTCGGGCCACCCACTGGTAAGGTGGCCATTCCCACACCCCGGCTGGCTTCTCAAAGAGATCAAGGTATGCTTTGGGATCATTGGCTGGCCCCATTTTTACAAGGGTTGCCAGTTGGACAGCCAGGGTGGGCTCCGGGGCTGCAGCAACAACCCTCTTGTGTCTGACCAGGCTCCGGAATGCCTGTCGGTCCTCTGCTTGGGCCTGGAGCAGGAGCTGAAAATGCTCCATGATCGATGTGTCTCCTAGCTTCAGTGTCTTTCCCAAGGACACTTCGGCATGTGGAGTCATGTGGGCTGGGAATCGAACCACCAACCCTGCATCCGGCATCTGGTCTGAATGGAAAACCTGAGGAATAACAAGTCAACTCCTTTTTCTATGCTATGGGAGATGAGGCAGACGACATCCTTGCACTACTATCACTGGCTGAGTCGGACAGGAAGAAATATGACAGCATTGTAGATTCATTTCGACAACATTGTGTGCTGTTGTCACAGAAAGTGCCACTAGATCTGTAGGGTTTACAAACCTCCTCATAGACTGAACTTATAAATGAGATAAGATAAATGTGATGTGTGAGTGTGTGTGTGTGAGTCTGAGTGTGTGTTTGTTTGAGCCGCTCTGGAGCGATCTGTCACTCATCAGTCTCGTCCATTTGGCCTTCAGTTCTTCAAACTCTCTCCAGGATTCGAGTGTTTATCTGAAGTGGACGGCGGTAACGACATATCAACACTGTCATCAGGACGGTTCTGCAGCTCATTCAAGTGGACCTGACCTCCATATTTAGAGGACACATGATTGTGTGTTTGTAAAGATGAATGTGTTGATGTATTCTGGCCTTCAGCAGTTCTACAGATCACACAAACACCACAGCAAGAGTCATGTGACCTGACCTCAGTGTGCCGATAACACACATGTAATACAAGTATCAACAGAAGGTTGTCCTGTTAATCGTGGTGCTGTAGCGACTGTAAACGCAATTTAATCACGCATTTCTTTCTTTCCATGGCGGAATGCTTCGTCGTTAATCGCTTTTCATCAGGGAATGGCGTTTATTAACCGGTGATGCCATTCAATAATCGACATCAACTACATTTGATGTGGATAAATAACGAATCTCCTCCATGCTATTTATACAGCGATGGGTCCTCAAGGGGGCGATCAAACGTCATTAAACTGGATGTTATTCAGTATAAATATATTGACTAACTTGCTCAAGTCAGAGAGCAACACCAGACGTAAACACACCATATGAACATTATAACATAAACCCATCACAGCTGGCACAACTACTGGATTCAGGATATGACATCATCAGCTGTTTCCATACGGTGGTTTCTTACTGGTTTAATTCAGTGCTTCTCAACACATCTGAGACTCCGACGAGGTAGAAACCTTAAAATTACTCTTTATATTGTCATCTTCATATTGAGCACCTTTTAATAAGATAAAAACACGCATAAACAGAATCAGTGCTACTGGATATCAGAAATATGAATTTATAATGCCATTATGCAAACAATCCAAAACAACCACAAACACATTTAGATGAAGTAAAAACTATCTGTTCAATAAATTAAATGAATATCTCTTTTCACACACAAACGGTCTTTAAACAATCAAGGCATGAATATGAGAATGCACAGTTCAGAGCTGGTTAGTACCTGATTTTGTCACAAAAATATAATTCATATTAAGTCAACAAATGCTTTATTCATAACTCTAAATTACATCTATATATATATATATATACACACATGGAAGTGATTCTTCAAGAAAGGAAGATTAAAGGGGTTTTTGTCCGAGTCGACCACAAGCGGTCCGTGTGAACTCCAAACCCTAGAGGTCAGTCAGAGGTCGCTCAGAGGTCAGGGTTATAAGGAGAATGATGGTGTGAACACACAGAATAAAGGCAATGAGGGCGTGGCCTGTCTGTGAGGGGGCGCAGTCTTTGAATGTCCTGCCCAGATCGGGTCTGCCGCTGTCTTCTGGGTGTGTCTGGACTGCGATGTAACCGTTGATGATGCGTACGAGAGGGGGCGGGGGCTCGGCCGTCGTGCTGTGACACACACACGAGAGAAGTTTGTTATGAAGGAATGATAAGAGTTTGTCTACAATGTAAACAAACCACATATCAGTGTTTTACTTCTGTTTTGAGAAGATATTTTAACAAAGTCATTTTAATAAAGCCACAAAGAGCTTTAATGTAACAGTCCGAAGTTAAATATGACAAATAAAAAAATCACAGCAACTAATTCATACATGATATTCACAAAACAACAAAAATTGTCTTTTTTTTTCTTATTTGTCATTTTATATCTCTGGATGTAAATAAGGCGGCTCTGAAAAACTTTTGTTTTGTTCCGAATCATGTCGACTGTATCTGAGGATAATTGTGTGTTGATACGACAAATCAATCAAAAGTTCCAACATTACAAATATAATTGATCATAGTGTCCAAAAACATCTCCAAACAAATAAAAGATAATAATTGTACATAAGAACTAATTACACATGCAAACACAACAATGACTAAAGGTTTGCATAGCATGCAGACATGATTTTAGTCATGAGATTTCACAGAATGAGTTTCATTCTGTGTCATTTGAGTCATCATTGAGTCTGTGTCGTGTATTTGGCGCCATCTCCTGGTGGTCATATGTAACATTGTGCTTCATGTGGATTATCTAATGATCTATACATCTGATTATCTTGTGTGTGGACTCCATTGAAAGATAAACACATATCATATAAGCATATAAGCAACACTATCATAATTGTCAAAGACATATTTTTAGCTGTTACTCGCTATATTAGTGTCTGTGAGTAAAACAAATTAGCTAGCTGTATTTTTACTCTTTAAGATCTTTCCAACAACATATGACACATGAATATTTAATGAGTTTGATGTTTTTACTGATGCAATAATATGAACAGTGCAAATATTATAAATGATTAAAATGTAACACTTCTGATTTATGATGTCATTATAAAGTAGAGCTTCTAATCTTTCAAACAACACCTATTTTATGTTGATCAAGACTGCAGTTATTAATACTTTGATGATTATGTTTTTCTTC
>NC_068278.1:60663896-60673896 GCF_025860055.1 Xyrauchen texanus | reverse complement strand
GTTGTGTAAGTGTTGTGTTGTGTATGTGTTGTGTTGTGTTGTGTAAGTGTTGTGTTGTGTATGTGTTGTGTATGTGTTGTGTTGTGTATGTGTTGTGTTGTGTAAGTGTTGTGTTGTGTATGTGTTGTGTTGTGTTGTGTAAGTGTTGTGTTGTGTATGTGTTGTGTTGTGTTGTGTTGTGTTGTGTAAGTGTTGTGTTGTGTATGTGTTGTGTTGTGTTGTGTTGTGTAAGTGTTGTGTTGTGTATGTGTTGTGTATGTGTTGTGTTGTGTAAGTGTTGTGTTGTGTAAGTGTTGTGTTGTGTATGTGTTGTGTTGTGTATGTGTTGTGTTGTGTATGTGTTGTGTAAGTGTTGTGTTGTGTATGTGTTGTGTTGTGTTGTGTTGTGTAAGTGTTGTGTTGTGTTGTGTAAGTGTTGTGTTGTGTATGTGTTGTGTATGTGTTGTGTTGTGTATGTGTTGTGTTGTGTAAGTGTTGTGTTGTGTATGTGTTGTGTTGTGTTGTGTTGTGTAAGTGTTGTGTTGTGTATGTGTTGTGTTGTGTTACCTGTGCAGCTGTTGTCCAGCAGGTGTGTGTTCGATCTCGTATCCTTCTCTGCGCAACACGTCAATCACGGTGTTGTTTCCCAGAAAATGACCTGAAACACAAACATTCATTTATGAGTCTCTTTACTGTGCAAACAACAACAACAACAACAACAACCGCCATTTGCCACTAAGTGGTGGTGACGTCACCATGACGCTTGTGCCAGGCTATGTGCACGTTAAGGCCACGTGAAGTGTCGAACGCCGCTGGCAGGAGGTCACGGGACAGATCCAACCGTGACACGGGTCGAATGACTGAGTTGACTGGCTGATGCACCACCTGTGCCCCTACTGTGCCAACTTGCTGTGCTTTAGCCACCCTGCGCTCTGCTTCGTTGTTGTGAGCTGCCGCTCCTCTGCCCTCCGTTGTTGTTGGAGGGCGACTGCCTCCAACTGGCCAGCAGCATTCCTTCACAAGCCTCCTCCAAAGAGGCCGATCTTGACATCAGCTGGTACCAGTCATCGGCAAGTCCACTCAGCTCCACATCCTCCTGTACCACATCACTCCATCTCTTCTCCAGCCCGTGCTGCACCGCTTAGCCCCTCTATCCGCCGAACAAAAACTGTTTAGGCATGCGGTGGCCGGGCATGCGGGCTACATGACCCAGCCAACGCAACCTTGCCTGCCGGAGGAGCTCACCCGATGGGACTTTGTCCACATCTTTCAAAGACTTGTGAGCTCCTCACACAATCCAGCCTGGTTAAACCCAGGATGGATCTTAGGCAGGCCAGCCTAAATGTTTGTAATCAGCGATGATGTTCCATTAGGGGTCCACGCTTCGCAAGCATAGAGAAGGGAGGGAATGACCGTGGTCGAGAATACCCGGCTCGCGGAGGAGCTGACAAACCGGTAGCTTCCACACAGCATTACGCAACCGATGAAAAGATAATGCCGCTCGACTGATTCGAGTGAGACCTCTGCTGTCAAACCGAGCTGGTCATAAGCACACTTCCCAGGTATGGAAAACACTCCACTCTCTACTCAACTGCCCCATCACCAATGGGGAGCTGTGGGGGTGGAGTGTCTGATGGTACATAATACCCAGGAAGGTGCTTTGTTTTGGTTGGGCTGATGGTAAGGCCCCATCTCTTAGTGGCAAGCTCCAGGTTCATTAGCAGCACCTCCAACTCCTCCTCTGAGTGAGCAGCAATCACCAGATCATCAGCATACATAATGTGGTTGACCAATAGGGAGCCATCCCTTGACCGCGACCGAGCGCCGATCAACCTCCCATTATATCTATACCAGATGGAAATTCCTCCAGTACAGCCATCGGAGGCTTCACTTAACCACGCCGGTCAAATAGATATTAAATAGTGTGGGGGCCAGAGGACATCCCTGTCGCGACTCCAAGGTGAACACATCACACACACACGCACACACACACACATCATCGCAACGACGCACGCTACACGACACTATCATCACACACACACACACACTCACACACACTCACATCACTACCACACTAACACACACTCACACACCTGCCACACACTCACACACACTCACACTCACACACTCACACACTCACACACATCTCACAGCCACACACACACACATCATCACACACATCACACATACTACACACACTTCACACACAACACATGTTGTGTTTCCATGTTTTATGGGGACTCTTCCATAGACATAATGGTTTTTATACTGTACAAACTTTATATTCTATCCCCTAAACCTAACCCTACCCCTAAACCTAACCCTCACAGAAAACTTTCTGCATTTTTACATTTTCAATAAAACATAATTTAGTATGATTTATAAGCTGTTTTCCTCATGGGGACCGACAAAATGTCCCCACAAGGTCAAAAAATTTCGGTTTTACTATCCTTATGGGGACATTTGGTCCCCACAAAGTGATAAATACAAGCTCACACACACACACACACACACACACACACACACACAAACACACATACACACACACACACACACTCTCACACTCACACACACACACACTCACACACACGCACGCACGCACACACACACACACTCACACACACACACACTCACACACACTCACACACACACACACACACACACACACACACACACACACATGCACGCACGCACACTCGCACACACACACACACACACACACACCCTAATCCAATCTTTACCCCAAAATCTCTCGCCACTAATCCCCTGAACTACTCTTACATACCTCAACCTCAGTAATTGCTCATGTGGGAATTCCGCAGAAGGACATGAAGTTGTTCAGTAAATAGGGAGTGCTGTATGTCTTTAATGTGAATGCCACCTAATATAAACACACTTTACACACTTTCAGTGCATTGAGTGTGCGACACTGAAGCCTGTGAAGAACTGTATTGATCTGTGAGTGACACTCGACACTGAGCTGTATCTTTTTATGATTTTTATGCTCCATTTATGTGCTTTTGGAGCTTCATAGTTCTGGTCACCATTCACTTGCATTGTATGGAACTACAGAGCTGAAATATTCTTCTAAAAAACTTCATTTGTGTTCTGGTGAAGAAAGAAAGTCACACACATCTGGGATGACATGAGGGTGAGTAAATGATGACAGATTTTTCATTTTTGAATGTACTGTCCCTTTAAAGCTCATATAAAATCAAATGGGCTCTTCTGGTTTTATTGTGGGCAGTTATTTAATGCATGTTATTGTAAATGGTCAGAACAGCTCTATATTTGAGGTCAAACCCCCAAAACTGTATATAATTGCAGAGAATGTGTCTGTGATTTTCAGACTTTGGAGCACATTTACTTGACAATGATAGATGTAACTACTCACTACACGGCCGTGATGATGGACAGGGATGCCGTCTCACTTCCTGTTCCTATTTTTCTTTAAGATGTTGAATTTATCTTTGTTACAGACAGACGACAGTTTGTGGCAGCGGTTATATTCACACAAAACACATCAGAGTTTCTGACCAAAGAGGAAGTTTCCTGTTAATTCTCGTATCATGTGTCATTTGTCGTATATTTAGCCGTGTGCTTATGGGCGGATTATAGATTTACTAAACCTCAACCGTTATTTATTTCAGTCAATGGACGGTGAAGGGTTTTCACATCATCTGTTATTAAACTCGAGCAGGAGAACTGTTTTAGAGTGGACATGATCTATAGCAGAGACAGTATGATTATAGATCGACATCACAGTCACCGGCCTCATCTGAGATGATGATGAGTCTGTATACAGAAGAGAGGCTGAACGGCGATCTGTCTGGTGCAGCCAAAACAGCCCAACACTGACCCGCTCACCATTTCTGAACAGCACTGTGCCATCAGAGGAGTCATTCAGGTCCCTGGGTACTGCCATCTTACAGGACCTGAAGTGGGACACCCATTTTGTTTGTGCACTGGAAGCTTCTGTCACCAAGATTCCTTGTTTGTGTGTGTGTGTGTGTGTGTGTGTGTGTGTGTGTGTGTGTGTGTGTGTGTGTGTGTGTGTGTGAGGTCCGCAAACAACCCCTACCTCAGCGTGGTGCCGGACGGGCAACGTCGTGGGCAGCACCATGGAAGGAGGGCCAATAGGGACTGTTCCCTCCCCATTTTCTGTCATGCCACTTTGTAGCCACCACAGCGGCCATAAGGGTGCTCTAGACGAGTGCGAGGGGCTGGTAACCCCTTCACCCTCAACTGATTACCACTAAACCACAAATTAAAACTTTAAGTAAGCTAGTGCTGGAGGCCCTGGGGGGACAGGCATCTATGACGTCTCCTGGCCAAACTCCATCAGGCAGAGCCAGGAGACTGAATCCTCACCCTCGAGCTCCTCCAGAAACAACAAAAAGCCGCTACAGATGGCCACGTGGAATGTTCGAACACTCACAGCGGAGGAGAGGCTGCCACTCCTCTGTCGGGAGCTGGACTGGTACCGCCTGGATCTCTGTGGTGTTAAGGAGGTCCGGTAGACCGGCTCTGGCTCTTGCCACTATGAGGGGTGGACTGTCCTCTACTCGGGGCAGGAGACTGCCAAACAACAGGGAGTGGCTCTTCTTCTGAACAAGAGAATGAAGGCAGCGTGGGAGTGTGGCGGTGAGGTGTGGGAAGCTGTGAGCCCCAGGTTACTTTGGGTTTGCCTTCCCATCAACCAGAGGCGAGGAGTGGTGGTCATGGTTACTTATGCCACCACCCAAGATGAACATCCATGGAGGGATGCGGGAAAGGCCGATGAGTCAGATGACCTCTTGTCACAGATGCTGGCTAAAGTGGCCCCTCGATAGAATCATCATGTTGGGTGATTTCAATGCCGAAGTTGGTCATGATGCTAGCACCTGGTCAGGAGTGATTGGAAGACATGGGCCTGATCAGCTCAATAACAACAGTCGGAGGCTGCCAGATATCTGTGAAGCCCATGGGCATGTAATTACCAACACACTGTTCCAGCATCGACGCATCCACACAACATCATGGATGCATGCCGGGTCCAAGCAAGAACATCTGCTGGACTACATAGTGACTGAACAGCGGATGCGGGCCCATGTCCTTGACACCAGGACCTACCGTGGAGCTGATCTGCCCACTGACCATCGACTTGTCATCTGTAAGATGCATCTGCCATTCTTCCACCGTGGTGGGTGTAAACCCAGGACCCTTTCAAACCCATAGTGGCCTGGTCTAGGCTAGCTGATGAAAGTTGCAGGCTGAGAATTTCAGCATCGCTTGCAGCTGGGGTTGGCATCATCCCCCACTCCTCTGGATGTTGAGGGAAATGAGCAGGTTTAGGACTGTGGCTCGCGTAACTGCAATGGCAGTTTTGGGCACACGGTCCAGACCTCCTCAGAAACCCTGGCTGACGGAGGAGGTGTTCAGGCTGGCTGAGAAAAAGTGACAGGCCCACTCTCATCGTCTACAGCATCCCACGTCAGAGAATGAGGAGGCTTACCGCAGCCTTCGCTCGGAGGTTCAGAAAGCCGTGAGGCGCTGCAAGGATGGTTGTGGTCGCGGGTTGCTGAGGAGATGGAGTCTGTCTCAATGGCCCACGATCACAAATCGCTTTAATTCTATCAAAAGTTACTTGCAGCGCACACCTATTACCATCATTAGGGGTAGAATGGTGATCCAATTCCCACCCCCAGGAACAGGTTTGCAGATTTTCTGAGCATTTCTGTGAGGTTCTGGGGGAGGGGAAGTCCCTGAGACTGGAAAACATCGTGGGACAAAGTGGGGATGACCCTGCTGGGGCTGCGGTGCCACAAATATTGGAGGAAGAAGTCGCTCCCTGTGGCTGGCTGGCTGAGGTGCCATCTTTGGAGGAAGTACTGAAGGCGATCCGGAGCCTGAGACCAGGAAAGGCACTGGGCAGAGATGATCTCCTGCTGCATATGCTGAGGGAGGGTGGTGTTTGTGCACAGACTGCCCTACATGACATCATAACAACAGTCTGGACCACTGGGCATGTCTCGCAGGATTGGAAGGATGCCCTGGTGGTCCCTCTCTTAAAAAGGGGACCGCTCAGATTGTAATAACTATAGGGGCATCTTGCTCCTCAGTGTGCCGGAAAGGTCCTGGCAAGGATTATTCAACATCGCTTTGCCCGCACACTAAGGAGAGGCTTCGCGAGCCCCAGTGTGGTTTCAGGAAAGCGCGTTTTGCAAAGATGCCATATTCTCTGTCCGCCTGCTACTGCAGAGGTGTAGGGAATTCCAGCAAGACCTACATCTCTGCTTTATTGACCTGGTCAAGGCCTATGATACCATCAGTAGCTCTGGGCTCTGGGTTGTTCTTCAGTGCTCGAGTCCCAGACCCACTGCTCATGATCATTAAGGACCTTCATGATGGCGAAGCCGGCCCGGTAAAACCACGCGGCCGGAGTCGGAGCCATTCCCTGTTCACCTTGGAGTGCGACAGGGATGTTGCGCTGGCTGGGTCATAGTAGCCCGCGATGCCCGGCCACTGTATGCCTAAACAGTTTTTGTTCAGCCGGATACAGGGGCTAAGCGGATGTGGCACGGGCTGGAGAGGAGATGAAGTGATGTGGTACAGGAGGATGTGGAGCTGAGTGGACTTGCCGATGACTGGTACCAGCGATGTCAAGATCGGCCTCTTTGGAGGAGGCTTGAGACGCCATAACAACGCAGCAGAGTGCCAGGTGGCTAAAGCACAGCAAGTTGGCACAGTAGGAGGCACCGTGGTGCATCAGCCAGTCATCTCAGTCAGATGACCCGCGTCACTGTGACACGTGACCTCATGCCAGCGGGCGCTCGACACTTCACGCGGCCTTAACGCGCGCATAGCCTGGCACAAGTGTCGTAGTGACGCCACCGCCACTTAGTGGTGAATGGCGGTTGTTGTTGTGCGCGTGTGTGTGTGTGTGTGTGTGTGTGTGTGTGTGTGTGTGTGTGTGTGTGTGTGTGTGTGTGTGTGTGCATACTTGACAATAAAGCTCATTCTGATCATATACTCCTGTGCTCAATGCATGATATAACTCTACTTATTATTAGTTGTCTACCTGATGGCAGCAGTCAAGAAAACCCCGCGCCTAAGGTAAAACTGCAACGTTGAGTAAATGTGGTAATTATGATGAAAATGTTCAGACTCGCTCATTCCTGAGAGGTCAGGCTTTGATATTTAACTGGCTGGACAGACTGGCTCCTGCGCTAACCTTTAACTGACCCGGGATCAGGGTTAATGGTGTGAGGAAGCCACCCTCGTCATCAATAGCAGGACTAATGGGATCTTGTAGCCAGAGGAAAGTAACCAGTTGGTCAAAATGACGACTGCTGTCTACTGAGGAGACACTAATCACTGGAGCACAGCCTGACAGACGCTGTCGTAGTAAAATATGTCTGGGTGCCGACAGAGTCACATAATCGTTTAACGAGTATTTGAAACACTGAGTGGATTTAACATGAAGGAAAGTTGATCTGAGTTTATGGTGTTCTGACAGCACTAGATAAAACGCTCCTTCACGTGTTCATGTGTTCACTTCAGAGGTTCACAGATAGATGTGAGTGTACGGTGTACGGTTGCATTATCAACAGTGCTGCAAGAACCAGTGAAAAGTGCTGATTGCACAAAATACTACACGATAATCCCTCACGTTTTAGTAGTTTAAGAGAGCGAGTTGGAGTATAGACATGGAGAAGTGAACTGAAGGAAGAGTGTATGGGTTTCATTGGCTGTCCTGAAGCCTTTAATTTGCTGCGGGCAGCTACAGGTATCCAGTAGAGTGAAATCAAGATGGGGTGACATGAGCCCTTTTGTCTGATTGAAGACCAGATGCACTGCTGCATTCTGGACCATCCGCCAGTGACTTAATTGTGTTAGCTGGGATGCTAGCCAACAGAGCATTGCAGTAGTCCGGTCTGGAAATGACCAGAGTTTGGACCAGGAGCTGTGCAGCATATTCAGACAGGACAGGACTGATATTTCTGATGTTGTAAAGCCGTGAATCTGCAAGACCAGGCGGTTGATCTACCACCACTCACAGGTTCCGGGCTGTTCTGTTTACTGTTCGTGTAGTTGAACCAAGATGAAGTGAGGTCATGGTCAACAGACGGGTTACCTTAAGCTCAAAGTCTTTACATTAAAAACCTGTTTAAGTCAAAAGATTACAGTCTCTAGTTTCATCTGATTGGACATTTAAACATTTTAGTGATCTATCATGAAACGCTGTGTGGACTGCACGCCGGTTTCTGTTAAATATCCAATATTTACTGTCATCATCACATTGAGAATTAATGTGTTCATCTATAAACTGATAAATGTGTCTTTCAGAGGCTTTAAATGGAGTTATGATGAAAATAAGGAGCATTTCAAACTGTTCTGAGAGCAGTGCAGACAGACAGCACACTGGAGGTTAAGTCATGCACTAAATAGGGAGCAAGGGAGCATCCTATATCTCTCCTATAACTGTTCTGAAACCAGTGCAGACAGACAGCACACTGGAGGTTAAGTCGTGCACTAAATAGGGAGCAAGGGAGCATCCTATAGCTCTCTATAACTGTTCTGAGACCAGTGCAGACAGACAGCACACTGGAGGTTAAGTCGTGCACTAAATAGGGAGCAAGGAGCATCCTATAGCTCTCTATAACTGTTCTGAGACCAGTGCAGACAGACAGCACACTGGAGGTTAAGTCATGCACTAAATAGGGAGCAAGGAGCATCCTATAGCTCTCCTATAACTGTTCTGAGACCAGTGCAGACAGACAGCACACTGGAGGTTAAGTCGGTGCACTAAATAGGGAGCAAGGGAGCATCCTATAGCTCTCTATAACTGTTCTGAGACCAGTGCAGACAGACAGCACACTGGAGGTTAAGTAATGCACTAAATAGGGAGCAAGGGAGCATCCAATATCTCTCTATAACTGTTCTGAGACCAGTGCAGACAGACAGCACACTGGAGGTTAAGTCATGCACTAAATAGGGAGCAAGGAGCATCCTATAGCTCTCTATAACTGTTCTGAGACCAGTGCAGACAGACAGCACACTGGAGGTTAAGTCGCGGCACTAAATAGGGAGCAAGGGAGCATCCTATAGCTCTCTATAACTTTTCTGAGAGCAGTGCAGACAGACAGCACACTGGAGGTTAAGTCATGCACTAAATAGGGAGCAAGGGAGCACCCTATAGCTTTCTATAACTGTTCTGAGAGCAGTGCAGACAGACAGCACACTGGAGGTTAAGTCATGCACTAAATAGGGAGCAAGGGAGCATCCTATAGCTCTCCTATAACTGTTCTGAGACCAGTGCAGACAGACAGCACACTGGAGGTTAAGTCATGCACTAAATAGGGAGCAAGGGAGCATCCTATAGCTCTCCTATAACTGTTCTGAGACCAGTGCAGACAGACAGCACACTGGAGGTTAAGTCATGCACTAAATAGGGAGCAAGGAGCATCCTATATCTCTCCTATAACTGTTCTGAAACCAGTGCAGACAGACAGCACACTGGAGGTTAAGTCGTGCACTAAATAGGGAGCAAGGGAGCATCCTATAGCTCTCTATAACTGTTCTGAGACCAGTGCAGACAGACAGCACACTGGAGGTTAAGTCGTGCACTAAATAGGGAGCAAGGAGCATCCTATAGCTCTCTATAACTGTTCTGAGACCAGTGCAGACAGACAGCACACTGGAGGTTAAGTCATGCACTAAATAGGGAGCAAGGAGCATCCTATAGCTCTCCTATAACTGTTCTGAGACCAGTGCAGACAGACAGCACACTGGAGGTTAAGTCGTGCACTAAATAGGGAGCAAGGGAGCATCCTATAGCTCTCTATAACTGTTCTGAGACCAGTGCAGACAGACAGCACACTGGAGGTTAAGTAATGCACTAAATAGGGAGCAAGGGAGCATCCAATATCTCTCTATAACTGTTCTGAGACCAGTGCAGACAGACAGCACACTGGAGGTTAAGTCATGCACTAAATAGGGAGCAAGGAGCATCCTATAGCTCTCTATAACTGTTCTGAGA